>NW_020650636.1:0-374 GCF_003573695.1 Papaver somniferum | reverse complement strand
GATTTGATAACCGTCAAAAGATTGACCTATATTCAGAAACCTATAATCCTGGTTGGAGAAACCATCCGAACCTTTCATGGTCTAAGGGCCAAAGTCAAGGTCAGTTTAGTAATTCTAATGCTCCCCCAGGTTTTGGCTATACTAAGAATTTTTCAGGACTAGCTCAGTTTCAGAATCAGTCAGATAAGAAAATCTTAAGTTTAGAGGAATCTCTCGCCTTGTTAACTCAGCAAACTGCAAAATTCCTGTTATCCGTAGAACAGAGTCTACAAGCTAGTAACAGGATAGGAGAAGAAAATAGTCAGGCTATTTCCGAGTTAAAAACCCAGGTTGGTCTGATAAGTGATTCTTTGAGAGAAAAAGGTAAGTTTCCT
>NW_020650635.1:0-886 GCF_003573695.1 Papaver somniferum | reverse complement strand
TTCAGATTCTTTATATAAATATAGCAAGAGAACTTATGTAAGGAAAAGATATATTAATCTTTCCTTTTTCTTCATTTGCACGTGGTCATGGAGGTGATATTCTTCCATTCTTATGCTAACAATAATAAAGTCACTCTTGACCAATCTTAGGTGGCATTAGTGTGCTGACATCGACTCGCTTCACCATTAAGTCTCATATTTTGATGTTTATTCGCTGGATGATGGAATTCACTTGTACTTTCTGCAAAATCACTAAAATAGTGTCATTAGTCAAAATATTGAGTCCTAAGTAATATAAATATGGGTATAAAATGTAGCAATTTCGTGCTTATCATTGCACGGATGGGATGACATAATCTCGAATTGTGAAGTTTTGCGATTCAACATAATATGGCTTCGTCGTCGACTCGAGATCATTAAGGTTGACAGGGCGACTGTCGTTGCAAATATGATCTCTGCTAGGTTTGCCATCATAGAAGAGGAAAAGCACATGCTCTGAAGTCAGCAAGGGTTGAGAAAGTTGTCTAGGTTTTGAGAGTGAAGAATGAAAACTTCCAAAAGATGCTTGAAACAGCCTTTAGTAAGGATTATTCATTGTTGGATGGTTTCCTCTGAATGAGCGTTTGAGAGAAAGATTTTTTGTGTAGGTTTGAGATTTTGTTCTGAATAAATTAGATGATTGAAATTTTCTGGTGGAATTCATGATTTTTTTTTGAACGAATGAGCATATTGCATACTCTTTTGGGGAAAATAGAAATTACATTGAGAAATTTATCACTTTAATGACCGCTCAAGCATAATACGCTTTGAGCCACTTGCCATTGATGATGTTTCCTTCGATTCCTCCATTAACATCTAAGATTTTGTAATATCCGCTAGATACTGC
>NW_020650634.1:0-435 GCF_003573695.1 Papaver somniferum | reverse complement strand
GCAAAGGTATGTGATTGATTTCATTTGGATTCTTTTTCAATTCTACCTTTCTAATCTATCAAGATATATGCTCACTACATGGAACAATTCCGATGACGGTAAATGTACATTTATGTATATCTATTTGAGGTTATTTGATTCATGACCTTGGTGATAATAACCTTTTTCCCTATAAAGGATCTCATGTTATAGTGAATGATCTTGTGAATCCAATGAGCCAAGAATCACTCAATTCCGAGTTATAACGACAAAGTTATGAGTGATTTAAGTTCATTCGTAGGAAACGTTCCATGGGCTTTGGAGTGGTCCGCGAACTTGGGCCCAATACGTGACTAAAAGGGATTTTTGGTCAAATTGGTGATGTTTCCTTATCTAGGCAAGTTAGCTATTGGTCCAAACACTTTTGATTACCATATTAAAGTGTTTGTGATTCCT
>NW_020650633.1:0-3093 GCF_003573695.1 Papaver somniferum | reverse complement strand
AGATTTGCAGACCATTCGACAAGAATGATGAGATATCACAATTTCTTGATGCACGGTGGGTTTGTTCACAAGAAGCACTATGGAAGATTTTTAAGTTTCCGGTTCATAATATTTGGTCCTTTGTTCAAGTATATATACAAAGGACCTGACATGATTTCCTTTTAGATTTGCAGACCATTCGACAAGAATGATGAGATATCACAATTTCTTGATGCACGGTGGGTTTGTTCACAAGAAGCACTATGGAAGATTTTTAAGTTTTCGGTTCATAATATTTGGTCCTTTGTTCAAGTATATATTCAAAGGACCTGATAAGAGCTATCGTGCATCACACGTGCGATGCACGTGTTATTTGGTTTGAACATGTTTCAAATAGTTAAACTACACTTACTACAACAGATTTGTGCCTGTGCTAGAATGATAATAATTTGGAAAAAGATTAATTTAAAGTTTGGTATTGACTACAGTGTCAAGTTATCAACCAACTGCTCACTAACAAAAAAACACAGATTTCATTCACATTTATACACATCAGTACTGCAATATCCATCAACATATACAGTGAAGGCTTTAACAACCCATTACTTTCAGCAAAACAAATTATTCTACTACCTCATTCTCTAATTAAGAAGTACTTCTTTATAGACAATGTTCTTTGTGTAGGTGCCATCTTTACCCTGTAATTTTCCTTCACGTATAACTACCTTCATCGAGCTCATTGAAACTCCTCTTGACAAAGCCACGTAAAGTTGTCCATGACTGAAAACATGATCTGCTAAATAAATTCATGCGAATGGTATAGTCTGCCCCTGTGCTTTGTTTATGGTCATAGCAAAACACAAACGGACTGAGAATTGTTTTCTGATGAGTTTGAAAGGAAAATTTATGTTCTCTGGAGGCTCTAGAGGGATTCTTGGAATGAAAACTCGTGTACCTGCTGAAATTCCAGTAACAATTTCTGCATCGATCAAGTGCTCATAAAAACCTCGACACAACAGCCTCGTTCCATTGAAAAGTCCAGCTGCTGAGTCGATATTCCTTAGAAGAAGTATTGGTGCTCCATGTTTCAAAATTAACTTATGTGGTGGTAATCCTCCTGGAGAAATATCATTCAAGAATTCTTGTTGATATAAATTCCTCACATCATCCTCAACGTTGTCGAAAGAGTAATAAATTTTCTCTGTCACCTGAAAATGGCATAATTTAATCAATTCAATGGATATTGGGGCAAATTAGAATTTTAGACTTTTTGGTATAATTGATAAAAAGTGAACATAAAGAACAGTAACATAGTGATGATGTTTCAACTCACCTGGAAATGCGTTGATTGCATTTTGGTTTATAGCATCAGCAGACTCATTTGTTGGTGCCATTATAGCTCTTTCCACCATGTAGCTCTTATCACACGCATTCACACAAATGTTTGGATATACAGTGTTGAACAATTGTGATGTAGAATTCTCACCTGTCCACGGGATTACCATTTCATCAGGAATCCTTAACATACCATTTCTGTACGTAGTCGCTACCCCATCTCCGATATCTTTCAAAATATCCGCGAATTTTAGGTCGTCTTTCGATCGCATATTTTCAGTAAGGTGGATAACAGTCACACCTTCCCAAACTGCAGACCTTACAATGCACGCGTCTATAGTTTGCGACTTCTTACCCCGTTGCACTACTGGTAGCACTTGTCTGAAATCCCCTCCAAGAATAACGATTTTACCTCCAAAAGGAACATCATTTTCTGTTAAGTCTCTCAAGGTTCTATCAAATGCTTCAAAAGCATGTCGATGGACCATCATCGCCTCATCCCAAATTATAACGCTGTTATTTCGTAAAACTTCGTCTAACTCATATTATTTACTAATGTTGCATGTTGATGTAGCCTTAATTTTGATAGGTACTCATCGTAATTTTGAAGTTACGATGAGTACGGGACAATAAAAAAACAATCAGAGCTGAGATGTACCAGGGATTACAAGATATATTTAATAGCGGGGTACGAAATGCTGGTAAGTAGTGTATATATTTAAAAGTTGTTTCCTTTTCTTTTTCTAAGATTGTGTTTGTATTGAATGGGAAACTCAAAATACAAATTTCATTGTCTATTAGGTTAAACTGGAAGAAAACCGATACCAAGATGCAATCTCTTTAGTTCAAAGGTATGGAAAACCGGATTTATTCATCACAATGACATGTAATACGTCGTGGTATAAGATAGTGAATGAATTGGGACCAGGCGAAACTCACCAAGACAGGCCTGACCTAACAACAAGAATCTTCAAAGCAAAACTCGAGGAATTGAAAAAGGATATTTATAATCGCGGAGTCTTAGGTACTGTTGTAGCTCATGTTCATGTTGTGGAGTTCCAAAAGCGTGGTATGCCCCATGCTCATATGTTGGTGATTCTTAGCGATCAAGAAAAGCTGAATAATCCAGATGAATATGATCAGATTGTGCGCGCAGAGATTCCTGATCCAAGCATTGAACCCGAATTATATGAAATAGTGAAAAAACATATGATACATGGACCATGTGGCAGACTGAAACCAAATTCTCCCTGCATGAGAAAAGATTCCTGTAAGAAAGCATATCCACGTCAGTTTTCAGAACATACGATCCAAGAAAATGATTGAATAGAAGACGCGATAATGGGATCACTGTGGAGAAAGGTGGCCTTTTCTTGGATAATCGATGGGTAGTACCATATAACCCTTGGCTCTTGAAGAAGTATAATTGCCACATCAATGTTGAAATATGCTCCAGTATTAAGGCCGTGAAGTATTTGTACAAGTATATATACAAAGGACCTGACATGATTTCCTTTCAGATTTGCAGACCATTCGACAAGAATGATGAGATATCACAATTTCTTGATGCACGGTGGGTTTGTTCACAAGAAGCACTATGGAAGATTTTTAAGTTTCCGGTTCATAATATTTGGTCCTTTGTTCAAGTATATATACAAAGGACCTGACATGATTTCCTTTTAGATTTGCAGACCATTCGACAAGAATGATGAGATATCACAATTTCTTGATGCACGGTGGGTTTGTTCACAAGAAGCACTATGGAAGATTTTTAAGTTT
>NW_020650632.1:0-745 GCF_003573695.1 Papaver somniferum | reverse complement strand
ATTTTTTTTTTTTAGATATTTTTTTTTATTAATTTTTTTTTTAGAAACTGTAATTAAAGTTTTTATTTTTGTAATCTTTTATTTTTGGACATTATTTTTTTTTTTTCCCGGACATTGAACACTGGACATTTTTTTTAAAACCCTACGGAAGGGTTATATAATTAAAAAAAAAATATTATATAAACTGTGTGCAGGGAAGGACGACGATTACTATATCGTCTCGGACCCTCGGGTTCGTACACGGCATAGGAGTCGTGGCCCGAGTCGACGACAATGGTTCATCGCCCGTCTGGTACGGGAGGTAAGTCCAATCGAAACACCCGCGAATCTCCTGCAAGCGGGTTACTGTCTTCCTTAAGGTGATAATTGTTTGAGGACGAACCGGACTGTCTTTATTTTCCTAGTAAAGGGCAAGGCCTGGCCTAAACAAGATAAGGGTTCGGATTTCATCACCGTTCCCTTCTTGCCCGCCTTAGGAAAACGAAACCTAACGCGAACCCAAGCTTAAAATTTGGAATAGAACGAGACCGATAGGGTAACGAGCTTAATAGGAAACTCGTTCGAAAAATATTGGTTGCTCTTTAAGCACACTCCAAAGTTCATGATGGTTTCTGTGGGTTGAATGCGTGACTGCGCCGCCTTGTGATAGCGGTGAGGCCTTGGGTATCAAAGCTCCACTGAGCTTCCCTCGCCTCAATTCAACTTACTTTGACTCGGATTGATTCCAGAGGGGTTTGCTCAAATT
>NW_020650631.1:0-454 GCF_003573695.1 Papaver somniferum | reverse complement strand
GTCCCAAAGACCTTCATGGACATGCGAAAGTAGCGCGACTCAAACCCGACGAGATGCTAGAAGTGGATAAAATGACACGAGCACATTTGCCACCTTCTAGGATTCTTAACAAATTGAAGGCGGACAACAAGAATAACAAGTCGACTATGCAAACTATATACAATGCAAGAAAAAAGATTAGAAGACTCAATTTGCAAGATAGGATGGTGATGCAACAAGTAATGTGATTAGGGGTGAAGAATAAATACGCTTTCCAAAAGAAGTTGGATGACTTCGGTCAAGTCACACACCTTTTCCTTGCCCACCCGGAATGCGCCTAATTGGCTCTATGCTTCCCACAAGTTATTATATTGGATTGCACGTACAAGACTAATAAATATGAGATGTCGTTGATGAACATTGTGGGGCATACTTCGACAAAGGCACCGTTCACCGTGGCTTTTTGTTTCATGAA
>NW_020650630.1:0-465 GCF_003573695.1 Papaver somniferum | reverse complement strand
TAAACCCGCTGACAGGGGATTCACGGGTGATTAGAATTTTACCTCCCGTACTAGACGGGCGAAGAACCGCTGAAGTCGACTCGGGCCACGACTCCTATGTCATGTACGAACCCGAGGGGCCGAGACGATATAGTAATCGTCGTCCTTCCCTGCACACAGTTTGTATTTAATTTAACCCTTCCTTAGGGTTTAAAAATAATAATGTCCAAAAGAAATGTCCAAAAATGTCCAAAAGAAAAGAAAAATTACAACAGAATAAAGAAACCCTAATACAACTTCTAAAAATCAAATAACTATTTACAAAACTTCTTCTTCACTCCTTTTTTCTTCGCTTTCCTTCCTTGGCTTCGCTTTTCTTTTCAGCACTTTATCTTTTCCTTAGCTCCGCTCCAAGTCTGAAAGTAAACAAAAATAAACGAGTAAAAGAGAACAAAATTAATAATAATAAAAAAAAATAAAAAAAAA
>NW_020650629.1:0-722 GCF_003573695.1 Papaver somniferum | reverse complement strand
TAATAAGGACTACTTTTCAATAGTTTGATTGTATCCTCTAGAGACGAAGAACTAGTACTATAATCTTCTTGCTCGTATGACTGATGCACGTGTGGATAGTAATTGGGCTCACCATGGTATGACCCATAACCTTCAAAAGGTTGGCGTTCCCAACCACTATTTACACTATGGTCATAATAATGTCCATATTGTTCAGTTGGATAATTATATTCATTTTGATGGCTATTATAATACCAGTTTGACATTTTAACTGCAAGGGAATTCTAAACAAGCACAAAGAAGGCTGACTCGACCACGACAAGCCTATTTTATCTAGCAAACAAAAAGCATGAAGGCTCCCTTAGATTGTTTCTAGACTAGCTTCTATCTCTCGAAGGGGAATTCGTTACAGTTTGAGCAAGCCCCTCTGGAATCAATCCGAGTCAAAGTAAGTTGAATTGAGGAGAGGTAAGCTCAGTGGAGCTTTGATACCCAAGGCCTCACCGCTATCACAAGGCGGCGCAGTCACGCATTCAACTCACAGAAATCATTACGAACTTCGAGGTGTGCTTAAAAAAGTAACCAATATCCTTCGAAATTTTTTCCTAATAAGCGCGTTACCCTATCGGTCTCGTTCTAGTCAAGTTTTAAGCTTGGGTTCGCGTTAGGTTTCGTTTTCCTAAGGCGGGCAAGAAGGAAACGGGGATGAAATCCGAGTCCTTATCTTGCTTTGGCCAGGCCTT
>NW_020650628.1:0-1017 GCF_003573695.1 Papaver somniferum | reverse complement strand
CCTCTATATAAGAATACTCCATATAGGAATAACCTCCACATAAGAATAAAAATTTATGGTCCCGATTTGGGCCAGTTATATTTAAGAATAAAATATTGGTATAAGTCATAATTTTTTTCGGTACCGTCTTAAGGAACTTACCTCCATATAAGAATAATTCACAATATTATATAGATATAAGTCATATCTTACATCAAAGTTTAAGACGAAAAGATTCGGTTAACCAATTTGAAAAATCCTTTTACTTTTCAGCGGGTATGATGTGTTTTTTTTTTTGTACGACTCATTGAAATATCTCTAATCAATGATTTTATTTGTCAATTTTTCATATCATTGTTGAATTTTGTGTGGATTGGTTACATTGCAAGCTTCATATATTTGACTAATACATGTGAAACTAAACAAACTTCACATGCAAAACTAAACAAAATTTATGTTTTCCTAGGTATTGTCTAGGTACATTGTGTTCCATAGCAAACTTTCTATATTTAACTTGCGTATCATACAAGTGAAACTAAACAAAATTTAACTAATATTTGTATTGCATAGATACATTGTGATGTTTGTTGTGTGCAATTATGTTTTCTCCTAGATACATGTATAACAAGGGTAGACTTCCATATAAAAATAACCCCCACATAAGAATAATTTCTTGTGGTCCCCGGAATATTCTTATGTAGAGGTTCTACTGTAGTAAGAGATGGAAGGTGGCCTTCTCTTTGGCTTTGTAGTCCTTTTTTTTCTTCATCTAGGTAGGGTATTATGATCATGAGGGCTTAATGATGATCATCTAATGCATCAATTTCTATAATAAAAGTAGAAATTTCATGGTGTGTGTGTGTTTTATTTTGCTTTTTCTCCCTTTCTTTTATATTCGTTCATTTAGCGGATTGATTAAAATTTCTATGAGAAATTATTAATTAATAGATATATTTATGGTGGGTCTGTGCCAAAATTAGTCTAATTTTTTTGTGCTCCAAAAGTGTAAAGTCTGATGGTTTAACAAGATATTTTCTA
>NW_020650627.1:0-532 GCF_003573695.1 Papaver somniferum | reverse complement strand
GAAAATTCCTCAACACTCATCACTGTGTTGCCAGGCAAACTGCCTCAACACATTTTTCCTCTTAGTGTTGAGACGAAAAAATTCCTCAACACTCATCACTGTGTTTCCAGGCAAACTGCCTCAACACATTTTTCCTCTTAGTGTTGAGATGAGAAAATTCCTCAACACTCATCACTGTGTTGCCAGGCAAACTGCCTCAACACATTTTTCCTTTTAGTGTTGAGACGAGAAAATTCCTCAGCACTCACCACTGTGTTGCCAGGAAAACTGCCTCAACACATTTTTCCTCTTAGTGTTGAGACGAGAAAATTCCTCAGCACTCACCACTGTGTTGCTAGACAAACTGCCTCAACACATTTTTTCTCTTAGTGTTGAGACGAGAAAATTCCTTAACACTCATCACTGTGTTGCCAGGCAAACTGCCTCAACACATTTTTCCTCTTAGTGTTGAGACGTGAAAATTCCTCAACACTCATCACTGTGTTGCCAGGCAAACTGCCTCAACACATTTTTCCTCTTAGTGTTGAGACGA
>NW_020650626.1:0-571 GCF_003573695.1 Papaver somniferum | reverse complement strand
AAGTATTAAAAACAACGGTCAAACCATAAAAGTACACCAAGACTTCAACATCAAGCTAAAAAGAGGTCTCGGTTACTCGGTATGTACAAAGTTACAATAAGTACAGTAGGATCTGAAAGATTTAGGATGAGATAAAAACAGAAAAAGATAATGACCTTAAAGTATTTACAATTGAAGATGTGATTCCATTATATCATCCTTTGTCTTAAGCTCGCAATAAAGCTAATACCTAATCAAGCTGCATCTTTGCTAACAATCAACATTGGAAACACTTCAACCGCAAATTTTAACTTAATTATCCCCAAAGCTGCATGTCTAAACCCGATTAGGCTGCCTACAACAAAATTAATACGTTTATCATTAGACGGCATGTTTAATTTAAAACATTAAAACATGAAAGTATCATAAGTATCATGAGAGACGGTAAACTCAAATATATTTATTAACCACCATGAAGAGAGAGCATTGTAAGTACTTCGGATCACTGAATTTTATCAACATCTCCACATCACGACAAAATAAAACATGCACTTGGAAATATCATAAACCTTTTTGGATGATGCTACATATT
>NW_020650625.1:0-1257 GCF_003573695.1 Papaver somniferum | reverse complement strand
CAACACAGATGGCTGAAGTGTCTTAAGCTTATGCACTGGAATGGAGTTAGAGGCTGTGATGGGTACTATTCAATATTGGCAGGGGTTAATACTACTCAATGAGTTTTGGGACTATGAAGACAAAACTGAGGGTTCTATACAGCTTGGTCGTAACTGGCAGAAGTTGGGTTTTAAATCAAGTTCTTGACACAGAACATTGGATATAGATGGGAGCTTTGTTCGAGGAAGCAGAGACATGATCTGCAGATGGAGTTATAATGAAGGTTCTCAACGAAGAGAAGTGGACAGCAGCAAAGAAAGAAAACGGCGTTGTTTGTCGTTGAAGATTAAATCCGTTGGTTTGTTTGGTACTATGTTGATTGCCGCTACATGGATGGAATTTGATTGAATCAGTGGTGATCGCAGCAACGTGGATAAGTGATGGTTATGGCTGAAATAAATTTGTGGTTGTCGAGAGAACAACAAGAAATGTAAAAGGTACTGCAGCTGAAGTGTATAGCTGAATACATAGATGGAGTCCATGAGTTGAGCTTTTCGGCGGTCATTCTCTAATACCCACTGCCTGAAGTTGCCGCTGCTGCTTAGAATGGATGCTTGCTGACATTTGTGTGTTTTTATAAAAAGCTGATGCTGTGAATAGATGCCGAGTCTGCTGGTGGTGTTGATCCATGGCTTGAACATGGTGGTGTTAGAGTCGTGCACTGGGAACTCAGAAATGAACTGAATGTCGTTGACTGATTTGAGTTCTTATGTGGGGTGTTTGGTTCGAGTGATTGGTGAGATGTTACTGCACAGGGAGAAGAAACCCAGCCGGACAAAGTGGCATGGGGTCTGAATTGGTGACACAGTTTAGAAGCTTTGGGACCGGAGGTGATACTCAAATGGTGTTGTGCTCGAGTTAAGAGAAGTAGAAGGTCCGACAACAAATGGGGTTCTTTGGTTTGAGCGATGTGGAATTGATTAACATGAATGAAGGTAGACCAGCAAATGAGAAATGGTGTTTGGTGGGGTTTTCCGGTGGAGATATTATGTGCAGTCGATGGTGAGACAGCTGGTGGCTAGATTGGTCGAGATTCGAGTGGAGCACGGATTTGGAATTCAACATGCGGGTATTGGAGTTGGACTGGGCCTAGGCAGCTGCTAGGTTTTAATTGTGCGACTTTTGGACTCGTAATGAGTGGTATATATTTCAACATTGATGAACTCAGGAGGGGGGCGGCCGCACAGCCGTGGATAGAGAAGAGGCGACAAGGGTTT
>NW_020650624.1:0-1257 GCF_003573695.1 Papaver somniferum | reverse complement strand
CAACACAGATGGCTGAAGTGTCTTAAGCTTATGCACTGGAATGGAGTTAGAGGCTGTGATGGGTACTATTCAATATTGGCAGGGGTTAATACTACTCAATGAGTTTTGGGACTATGAAGACAAAACTGAGGGTTCTATACAGCTTGGTCGTAACTGGCAGAAGTTGGGTTTTAAATCAAGTTCTTGACACAGAACATTGGATATAGATGGGAGCTTTGTTCGAGGAAGCAGAGACATGATCTGCAGATGGAGTTATAATGAAGGTTCTCAACGAAGAGAAGTGGACAGCAGCAAAGAAAGAAAACGGCGTTGTTTGTCGTTGAAGATTAAATCCGTTGGTTTGTTTGGTACTATGTTGATTGCCGCTACATGGATGGAATTTGATTGAATCAGTGGTGATCGCAGCAACGTGGATAAGTGATGGTTATGGCTGAAATAAATTTGTGGTTGTCGAGAGAACAACAAGAAATGTAAAAGGTACTGCAGCTGAAGTGTACATCTGAATACATAGATGGAGTCCATGAGTTGAGCTTTTCGGCGGTCATTCTCTAATACCCACTGCCTGAAGTTGCCGCTGCTGCTTAGAATGGATGCTTGCTGACATTTGTGTGTTTTTATAAAAAGCTGATGCTGTGAATAGATGCCGAGTCTGCTGGTGGTGTTGATCCATGGCTTGAACATGGTGGTGTTAGAGTCGTGCACTGGGAACTCAGAAATGAACTGAATGTCGTTGACTGATTTGAGTTCTTATGTGGGGTGTTTGGTTCGAGTGATTGGTGAGATGTTACTGCACAGGGAGAAGAAACCCAGCCGGACAAAGTGGCATGGGGTCTGAATTGGTGACACAGTTTAGAAGCTTTGGGACCGGAGGTGATACTCAAATGGTGTTGTGCTCGAGTTAAGAGAAGTAGAAGGTCCGACAACAAATGGGGTTCTTTGGTTTGAGCGATGTGGAATTGATTAACATGAATGAAGGTAGACCAGCAAATGAGAAATGGTGTTTGGTGGGGTTTTCCGGTGGAGATATTATGTGCAGTCGATGGTGAGACAGCTGGTGGCTAGATTGGTCGAGATTCGAGTGGAGCACGGATTTGGAATTCAACATGCGGGTATTGGAGTTGGACTGGGCCTAGGCAGCTGCTAGGTTTTAATTGTGCGACTTTTGGACTCGTAATGAGTGGTATATATTTCAACATTGATGAACTCAGGAGGGGGGCGGCCGCACAGCCGTGGATAGAGAAGAGGCGACAAGGGTTT
>NW_020650623.1:0-704 GCF_003573695.1 Papaver somniferum | reverse complement strand
TGAAAACTCTAAAAAGCCCTAAAATATCTAAAGAGCTCTGAAAAATCTAAAGAGCTCTGAAAAACTCTAAAAAGCTCTGAAAAAGCTTTAAGTTATTATATTTCGTAGCACTAGTATCTACTAGCCAGGGGATTCGTTATAGCCAACTGAAAGTAACTTAATTCTTTATAATGAATGATACTAACATAATTCCCTACAATAATGAAGATTATCTTTGGATGTTTCCTAAAAACACTAAAGAGCCGTGAAAGAGCTCTGAGAAACTCTAAAAAGCTCAGGAAGACTCCAGTAAGCTTTGAAAAGCTTAAATTTAATAATACTCCTTAGCACTAGGATCTACAAGCTAGGAGATTCGTAAAAGAATGATAATAACAAATCCCTACAATAGTGAAGATCAACTTTGAATCTTCTCTAAAAGCGCTGAAAACTCTATAAAACCCTAAAAACTCTAAAATCCCTAAAATATCTAAAGAGTTCTGAAAAACTCTAAAAATCTCTGAAAAAGATTTAATTTAATTATATTTCTTAGCACTAGTATCTACTAGCCGGGGATTCGTTAAAGCCAACTAAATTTAATTTAATTCTTTATAAAGAATGATAGTAACAAAATTCCCTACAATAATGAAGGTTATGTTTAAATGTTTCCTAAAAACCCTAAAAACACTAAAGATCCCTGAAAGAGCTCTGAGAAACTCTAAAAAGCT
>NW_020650622.1:0-525 GCF_003573695.1 Papaver somniferum | reverse complement strand
ATTCCAAAAAGCTTTGAAAAGCTTAAATCTAATAATACTCCGTAAAACTGGGATCTAAAAGCTAGGAGATTCGATAAATAATGATAATAATAAATCCCTACAATAGTTAAGATCAACTTTGAATGTTATCTAAAAAGCGTTGAAAACTCAAAAAACCCTGAAAACTCTAAAAAGCCCTAAAATATCTGAAGAGCTCTGATAAATATAAAGAGCTCTGAAAAATTCTAAAACGCTCTGAAAAAGCTTTAAGTTAATTATATTTCGTAGCTCAAGTATCTACTAGGCAAGGATTTGATAAAGCCAACTGAAAGTAAATTAATTCTTTATAATGAATGATACTAACAAAATTCTCTTTGGATATTTCCTAAAAACCCTAAAAACACGAAAGAGCCTTGAAAGAGCTTTGGAAACTCTAAAAAGCTCAGGAAGACTCCAAAAAGCTTTGAAAAACTTAAATTTAATAATACTCCGTAGCACTGGGATTTACAAGCTAGGAGATTCGTTAAATAATGATAATAATAAATC
>NW_020650621.1:0-850 GCF_003573695.1 Papaver somniferum | reverse complement strand
GAACGGGGCTGACGTGGCAGCTGACGCGGCAAAACAGCCAGCATCCTGTGAGCTGACGTGGAAAAATTTGATGATGTGTCGTTCCTGACTGAACTGTGTGCTGATATGGCACTGCTGGTGTGGATTATTCCGCTGACGTGTCATTAGAGTCTTCTGACATTTCACTGATGACGTGGACTTCTGCTGACGTGGCGAGCCCAGTCAACTGGTTGAGCCGTATCGGTCTTGTTCGTTTTGAACCGTACTGAACTGGTTCGATCTGAACCGAACCTGTCTGACACTGAACCTGTTTGTGAACCGGGAGCTGGATCCTTGGCTAGGAAGATCTTACGGTCAAGATCTTTTATATCTTACGGACATGATTCGCTGGATCTGAAGCTGTACAGGAAGCTGGACTTATAGGGTTGTACAGGATAAGTGGTTTTGTAATGATTTTTGCAACATTTATATCTCTTACTGTGCTGCAAAGCTTCTACTACTGCCTTCGCAACGGTTTCTGTAACTGTTTGCAACGTTTCTTCAACCTTCGCAACAGTTACGTAAGAACCCTATTTTTTTATTTTTTCTTGCTGATTTTTGTTGGAATCTCGTTCATGATTTTTCTGAGGCTTCTCTCACTGGTAAACACGATCGTTTTACTCGAATCCCCTTAGTCGGCGCCAATGTCTGTACCCAAAATAAATTCTAGGCACTAAACACGATGATTTGATGATGATTAGGGTTAGAAAAACGATCAAAAATAAATAAGAAGACAAGAATTTACGTGGTTCGGAATGTGTTGCCTGCATCCACGGAAGAACGGAGAGGTATTTTATTGATGTATTTGATACAAGGGTGTTTTTCTCCGGGT
>NW_020650620.1:0-377 GCF_003573695.1 Papaver somniferum | reverse complement strand
TATTGAACTGCATGAATGTGAGAATTGGTGGAATCCCGAGTCCCAGTAACTCTCTTCATCTTGTTAATATTCTTGTATATATAATTTTATTAAATCTAAAAAATCTTCTTTCACAAGTCTTAGAGTTCGAATCCTTTTTACTATAACCCTATCAAAAATCTTAATCATTTTGGCGCCGCCGACGCGGATTTCTGCTTAGGTAGAATTTTTAGGTTTTTATTATTTTTTATTATTCCATTTGTTCTTTTTACGTCTCTTTGGTTGTGTCTTTGTATTACAGGTTTGAAGTTGGATACTAAAGACCTTGGAATCAAAGCTTAAAGCTAAAAGAGAAGAAAAAAAGACAAAGCAAAAAAATAAAGAAAAAAGAGAGAGAA
>NW_020650619.1:0-418 GCF_003573695.1 Papaver somniferum | reverse complement strand
ATTATTGGCAACTCGGCAGCACTAGTGGGTTCATGACCGCTAGGCGAAATCTCCCATTTCATGCATTCGATTGTTATAAACTAATTTCGAAATCAGAGAAGGGATGGTATTCAATTCATACCCTCACGGAGTACATCCAAATCTGACTATTTATGAAGTTTTACTAGAGAGATCGTTGAAGTGAGTATATAAATCTCGTATCGAAGTGAATACCGAAGACAGATGAGCAAGCAAATTACTAGCATAAACGAGTCTCCGGAAACAAATTCCCTCGTATATGCTAGTGGGGGAGACTACACTACTATAGACAACTTATTATATTTTTTGCATGCCCGGGTGTATAAATAAATAATGGTCATTGGTCAGTGTAAGCATTGCCGGAAAGCTGCCGGTTTCGTCAGCTCAAAGTGTTCTTAAA
>NW_020650618.1:0-531 GCF_003573695.1 Papaver somniferum | reverse complement strand
TGTCCGATCATTTCCCGTTTGTTGATGCTAGGTCGAGGTTTGTGCAACTTGGTTATCCTTACTTTGTTCTTTTGAAGGAGCTGAGGTATGCTTTCACGACGGTTCGACTTTTCATTTGCTCCCTTCTGCAACAACGTTTATGGAAGGCTGGAGGTTGTATTGTTTGTTGATCAGACGTCTGCTACCTCGAGCGACTCGTGGTTCTTCATCCTTTGTAGCTTTTGTTCTTTCCAGTAAAGCGGGCGCAGTAGTTGCCGGTCTCTTCGCCGCTTCATGAAGCTCTGAGAATGTCTGGAAACGAAGATTTTCCAATAAAGCTCTGTAGACCGGGATCATGTCGTTGATACACAAGTCTACAGTTGCTGCTCGGTGACGTTTGGATCATGAGAGTCCAGGGCCTGGACTCTGAATCTTTTCACGTAGTCATTGGGATTTTCACTGACCCTCTGAAACATTCTTCCAAGGTCGGAGAGGGTGACTTGTTTTGACACGAAGAAGTATTTCCTGTAGAATGCGTTAACCATTTCTCCC
>NW_020650617.1:0-719 GCF_003573695.1 Papaver somniferum | reverse complement strand
ATCCATTGGCTACAAATAAACATGCAAAGGATGAAGGTGGGCTCACCAACTGATAACGGTAATTGTCACACAACCAGGGAGTGTCTTTGCTGACCGCAACATATCCAGTAAATATCCAAGACTCCTGTTTGCTTCCAAAGTGAGAAAGCCTGGATCCAACATTGGTTGACCTCCAACCACCCATGTGATATTCAAATTTTGACCCTTCACTGTAGAAGAAAAATGACCGTCTCAGAAACTCTAAGGAACTTCAAGTAAGCAATCACCATAAATCAACTACAAAACACACAACAAGAACACGCAGGATGATATACCTTCATTAGAGGATGTCTCATCATCATTGGCGTCAGACGTGAAATGTAGAACATTCATTTCCAAAAACTTTATCGCAAGCAACTTTGTTGAGATAGGACCAGCCTGCAAATCAGCCAAGTCAACAAGTGTGAGCATTAAACATATTCGCGGTGTCTGCATAACTAAAACACATCCATTAAGTATTCTTCTGGTGGAAGGGATTTGTATATCTGCTGATAATGCCTACCTCCAAAGCAATTCCACAGATTGCATTCTTGAACTCCACCATCCAACTCCACAGCTCTTCAAGCCATCTCTCCACCTTACCATATTGACGATACTGTGGTTTTGCGAAAGTAATAAGTATTAAAACTCGGGCTTAGATACAAATATATCTAAACCAAGAACAGCAATGTAATAAAGCT
>NW_020650616.1:0-1350 GCF_003573695.1 Papaver somniferum | reverse complement strand
AACAAGTCATGTAAGTTTATGACGAAGGTGTCAAAATTCCTGCCCAAAGTGTTAGACAAACATGCGAGAATCATTGGAAACTGGGTTTTTCAAGTGATTGCATGAAAAAACTGAAGAGTATGCTGACTTCTATGGTGCAAGTCAGGTGTTAAAGTACATGTTTCTCATAAGTATGCAAAGATTACGCATTTGGAATGCATATCTTTGGGGTGTTATCAGTAGAGAGTACATTGCATGTTGTAATGGAAATTTTGCGAAAATTTTTGAATGCAAAGTTGTTGTTGGCCTTTTTAATGGAAAAGAAGATGTAGTCCTGATGCATAAGAATGGCATGAGGTCATTTAAAAGCAACAAGATAACATCAGTTTGAAGGAGTATTCAACTTAGTGTCAATTATATTGTGCTTATTTATGTGAGTTGCATAAGAACGTTGATAGTTGGAAAAGTGCATGTGGAAAAGTGAATTGCTACACTGAGGACAGTAGGTGTTGTCTCGCTTCCTTTTTTTTTTTCTTAGAAGCAAAGATGAAGTCGGTATTGCCAGGCTTGTTAGATCTTGCAAGTTGTAATAAGTTGGTGCGAGTATTTGCTTAAGTTTGAGTATAATTTCATTTTGGGTCGAGTGGACCTTGGTGTTAGAATGAAGTTTCTCTATGTAGTAATGAGTGAGGGTATTTGAAACGAGATTTCTTGTTTCTTTCGTTCAAAGTAAAGCTAGTTCGCGTGGAAGATGGTATATAGCATATTAAGCCAAAATATGCAATAGAAGACGCTGAAAGTGAAAGAAGCAAATAAAATTGGTGGCATAGTCGAGTTTGTTATTGAGAGTTATGTAGAAGTGCGGTATTTGACAACGATAGTATGAAGTAACGCAGCAACAATGAAGATGTAACTCCAACAAGTATATGAGTTAAGAGTAACTCAAAGTTTGGAAAAATATGATGAGGTTTTTCCGCCACATTAAAGCGTAACAGTTTGAAAAAGCAAGTGATGCTTAAATTGCTGGTTCCAAAGGCGCGTGAAGAGGATTCCTTGTCCAAAGTGACAGTGGGATGTCCCGGGTATCCTAAGTCATGACTATACCAAAGTTATGCATTTCAATCAAGTTGTTGCGATGGTGAAAACAAAGAACAACAAGGTGCTGGTTCTTTGGCATACAAATGGTGCAAAGCTAAGAGGCGTAATTTACAATATGATTTGGAGGCCAAATCTAGTGTAACTTCGGTTGCATTGTGGAAGACTGAAAAGGCTATGAATAATGGAAGATACCTGAGCGGTATGGAATCATATCATGCATACCTTAAGGCATGGCATTTGGCATAGGCGCATATGATTGAAGAATGAGGCCAA
>NW_020650615.1:0-878 GCF_003573695.1 Papaver somniferum | reverse complement strand
GAGTACACGTATGTTGGTTCAACATGATAACCCAAAAGGTCAACCATATGAGCATCTCATATTAATTATGTTCTTCTTCACCATAACTAGTTCAATTGACTCAAATGAACTAGTTAAGAGTTGTTCAATTGCTATGATATCTTATGTAACTACACAAGACACAATTGAAACAAAAATGATTCGATTTCATTAGAATCGGCTCATAACATTATAGCCATGGTTTGCATAAATTATTCCTTAATAATTAATGTTTCATGTTCAGAGCACATCTTTAGATCATAACCTCTTAAGTTCACAAACAAGTTCGCGGACTTAAGTTAATCGGTTGAGTTTTCCAAACTCATCAGAAAATCTCGGGTCGAGAACTTCCGCCAATTCGCGGACTTAGCACACAAACGAGTTTTGGAAATCCCAGCAGAAATTCTCGGTCGAGAACTTCCGTCAGTTCGCGGACTAGGTTCGGGGACTTGGCAAGCCAATTCCACAATCCTACCGATTTCTCTTGATCAACAAAGTTCGAAAACTTCGGTTCAAGGAATACATGGCTATATAATCTAAACTCTCATTTCAATCATTGAAACATTCTCAGGGGGCGATATTCAGTCGTGAAGAACAACATATTTTTCTCGTCAGAGCAATTTCTAAAGTGATTGAAACTTTCATGACTTTCATCACTAGGTGAAGATAAACCTGATCAAAGCGAAACGCTTTACCAACACATGATTTCGAGTAAAAGATAAGCAATGAATGCTCAGCTCGAAATATCAAGTGTATATGATCTAGTCTATATAGCATACGACTTTTGTCTCATAAGAAGTAGGAGAAGAATAGATATACTTTCGAGTGATAGATAAGTTCAAGTCTTCACATACCTTTTT
>NW_020650614.1:0-611 GCF_003573695.1 Papaver somniferum | reverse complement strand
TACTCAAGAGCTTCTTCTAAAGATTGATCACACATCTGATCTAAGAGAATAGTTTCCTCAAAATCATCTAGAGAATCTACCAGTAAAGTGTCAAGCCAATTATCTTGAACTAAAGTGCTAATCATATTCACTTCTTCTAAATCATCGTTCTCATAAGGTTGTCTAGTAACATTAAAGACATTTAGTTCAGTGGTCATATTACCAAAGGATATGTTCATAAGCCCAGTCCTACAGTTGATGTCAGCGTTAGCTGTGGCTAAAAATGGGCGACCTAAAATCACTGGGATTTGAGCACTTAGGTCTTGAACATGCTGGGTATATAGAACAAAGAAATCCACTGGATAAATAAACTTATCAACCTCAATCAGAACATCCTCTATGACACCATAAGGAACTTTGACATACCTATCAACTAATTGTAGTGTCATTTTAGTCGGGTTCAACTTACCAAGACCTAGATGGGTGTATACATGATACGGGAGTAAGTTAACACTAGATCCTAAGTCAAGTAAAGCTTTATTGACCATGTGATTACCAATTGCACAAGATATGGTGGGGCATCCAGGGTCCTTATACTTAGGAACTGTTTAATTCAGAAGAATGGAACTTAC
>NW_020650613.1:0-676 GCF_003573695.1 Papaver somniferum | reverse complement strand
TAACACATTAGTTCGCGAGTATACTCTAAAGTAATGCTAAACCCCAACGTGCGAAGATGTGTCCAGGATAAGACTGCCCGATATAACTTGTATTAGCACAATACAAGTTACCCACTCTTAAAGTCAGCAACGGGGATGGAAGTAAAACGCCGCACGAAAATAAAAGCAAGAAGATGAAGAAAAGTAGACCTAGAGATGGTCGCTGCTTATGTGTTTTGAAAAGAGATTTTCGAGTTGTATTTACAGGAAAATACACTTGCAAATCAAGTTAGGTTTAGGTTTTTCTTATAAAACGAGTTTTGTTTCTTGATAAATTATTTATCAAGTTAAAAACTTGCAAAAAAATAATTTCAAGTAGACACGGACTTGGTGCTTGGTACACGCGCATGGGCATGGGTCGAAACATGTATCAAACAACTCTACCACGAACAAATTGATGAGGGCAGAATCACAGGTTCAACAAGCTGTCCATAACACATTAGTTCGCGAGTATACTCTAAAGTAATGCTAAACCCCAACGTGCGAAGATGTGTCCAGGATAAGACTGCCCGATATAACTTGTATTAGCACAATACAAGTTACCCACTCTTAAACTCAGCAACGGGGATGGAAGTAAAACGCCGCACGAAAATAAAAGAAAGAAGATGAAGAAAAGTAGACCTAAAGATGGTCACTG
>NW_020650612.1:0-389 GCF_003573695.1 Papaver somniferum | reverse complement strand
CTAGGTCAAAATGGTTTATTAAAGCAAAAAAACGTAATTACAAGAATTACGAAATGGGAGGCTCAAGGCCTCCCTACCCCCATAAACCAAAGGGGCAAAAAAAAAAATTTAAAAAACATAAAATAAGCTCCTAAACACTTAAAAACAACATAAAGAAGAAAACTAGGTAAATTAGAAACGTTTTCGCCCCTTATTTCCGAATCTAAAATTCTTTTTCTTGGGAATGAGACCAGCTATAATTTGAGTCAAATCATAGTCACCATAAGTCTCTTTGTAATCATCTTCATAATCAGCATAAGTTTCAGCATAGTCACAATTCTCTTCATTTTCATCTGAAGCATAATTACCACCCGGAACAAGCTTAATAGGAGATTGAGCTTTCTTCTAGT
>NW_020650611.1:0-1139 GCF_003573695.1 Papaver somniferum | reverse complement strand
TATCTCTCATGTAAACCCCAATAATCGTTTCCTTAAACATTCAAACTAACCATTATTGTATTGAACAAATGAATCCATGTAAATGACCCTATTAATTTTTTAAATTAATCATTATTGTATTAATTAAATTTGTTTCCATTTTATGTAAATCCATAGTTATCATGGCAGTCAGATAAGTCAGCCTTATTTCTCTGGAACGCTCGTAACGTGTTTGGAAAATGATCTAGAGAGATTTCCCTACCGCTGTCCGTAGTGAACTAGTTAAATTAAATAATGATTTTTTAAACAATAATTCACAAAGACACGTATTTATTTACAAAAGTTGGCGGGGGTCGAGCAACAAGTTGTGCTCCAACACAGCTTGTGAACGGTCCACCAGTCATCCGTTAATTCAACTGCTTGGTTGGGACCCACACTAAACCCAAATTCCGACAAAGTTAGGTACCAAAGGTAAAGTTGTGCCATTTTATAGGAACCAAACTAAAAATACCCCTTATTATAAATATTGTCTACTTATATAACTCTCTTTGTCCCCCAAGGTTTTTTGTAATCTCTTTTTCGACTAATTTGCTCATAACTTCTTCATACGAAGTGGGAATGACCTCATTATTTTTTTGTTACCTCTGTCTTTCAGTTCCCCACAGTATACAGGAAAATGTTTAGGATTTGGACGCTTAGCAATTGGTGTTTCATCCTTATTTTTAATGTAAAGGATGACTTCCCTCTTTATTTTTGGAATCAACATACGTAAAAATGCAATTTGGATAACATGTAGAGCCTTTAAATGTATTATTTTTTACCACACTCATTTTTTAGAAAATTTTATAATAAAAATGAGTTTATCTTGTTTATAGTTTGGTTTTAAAAAAAGGATTTCGACTTCTAACGAAGTCACTGGACTTCCTTGCGTCAATGCATCCAAACTGCAAGCTTTTTTCGACTCTCAAGCCTCTAGACATGTAATTTGTGCAGGAAATATTTTTTCTGAAAATTTTCTATTAAAGGGGAGTCTTTCTGTTTCATGATTTGGTCTTGATCATAGAGTTCCGACATCTAACGAAGCCTGCGGACTTCCTTGAGTCATTTGTGTTTATGGTATTTTATTTAAATTTTGCCATGATTATCTAGCTTAAAGAAGA
>NW_020650610.1:0-464 GCF_003573695.1 Papaver somniferum | reverse complement strand
GTTTATACAGTATAAATTGACATGTAGTGCACAAATTGATGCAATACATATATGTATCTACTGCTCCCATCAAGTACATATCAGCTTATATAGGGGTTTATACAGTACATAATGATATGTACTGTGTCAATCAACAAAAATGATGTGAGTAATAATGATAAACCAACACGAATTTTCAGGAAATGAATCATAAGAATTAAAAAGAAATATGTACTGCAGTTTTTACCAGTACATATGGATTTTTCTTTCATATTAGTTGTATAATCAACAAGGTTATAACATAAGAAAAAGAAGTAACAAGAACATGGTGATATGTACTGACGAATACGTACTTTCAACAATATATATGTAATCTATTTGAGAACACTGCATATTGATTTTCACTAATACATATTCGTATTAATATGTCCTCAAGCTTTTAACTCTAGTACAAAGTAACCTATATTTATCAGATATAGCATGAA
>NW_020650609.1:0-1560 GCF_003573695.1 Papaver somniferum | reverse complement strand
AAAGACATTAATAGAAGGCAACAGAAGTAAAAACCTCTAATTAGAGAGGCTAGGTATACATTTATGGCGTGCACCCTAGTTCGCATATAGCAAGAGGTAATAATAAGACCTAACGCGCATTATATTGAGAAAACCTAGTTAACATGGCTCAGGTGAAAGATACACCGACCCTGGAGCCTGAGTCATGGAGATTTGGGGTGAAACAAAAGCCCATCCAGTAGATCGCCTTAGTTGAAAGACTAAGTTAAGAAGCTCTCTACTAAGGAGTGCAGAAACTCGATCAAGGCGTCGAGGTACACAGTTGAGTCAAGAGTGCCTGGGCGTCTGGAGCGTACCTGGCCGTTCTTGACAAGTGTTGACTATGATGCAGTCGGTCCGAAGAAACCCCTCTTAGGGTGGTCTTGTAACCATAAGCCATATCGGCGAAGGGATAAGAGGCCGAGAAAACAACTGATTGTGTCAAAGACGTAAATATCATGAGGCTTTTTACTCAAGGGAGTATTAAGACTTGTCGTATTTGTGCGATAATAGAACTTGCACAGGCAACAATGTCATAAAACGATAAGGCGTGATCAATGGGTTAGTACATAAAAGTGCAAAACCGCCTGCGATCTCGTCGCACAGAAACAAAATTTATTTTGGGCTAAGTAAGACCTTTACTTAGGAAGACTTAATAAGACCTCATAAGAATTACAATTGACATTAAAACCGTTTTTGCAGGAGATATTAAAAGAGGAGATTTTATCGCACAACATATCAAGTGTGCGTCATTTATACAGGACTATGCGTAATTACCAACATCCATACCCTGAGAAAATCGTTGCACGCGTATAAGATAATAATCAAACGGATTTACCAGCATATTTCTCGTAAGGAATATAATAAGAGGCGAGTATGGGAATTAAAACAAACGATATATTATCTTCCTTGTCCAGAAATGAATGATAAGGATAGAAATATGTTTAAAGAACACCAAAATAAAAAAAAATAAAGGGAAAATCTAAATATTATCAAAAGGCACACCTTGATTAACAGTGTAAGCTTCGGCATTGACTTCGCTGTCAGGATCTTTGGATAAGCCTTCACCAGATTTGTCCTTTTCAAGCTAACTTTCCTGAATGGGAACTTCAAGATCTCCTTCTTCATCTCTCACATGCTCATAGTCACTATCAAGCTCTGGAAGCTGTTCATCGTTACTTATATCAAGAGGTAGGATGGTCACCAAAGGAAGAGATTTCTCCAAGAGAATTTTGCTCATAAGAGTGAGCTTTAACATGAGATCCTCGAGCAACCTTCTTCTCAGCATTTCTCTGGCCAATCTCAAAGAAGCTTTGGAGATACTAACATTTCCTCTCTGCTCGATCTCGAGAAGAAGTAAGCGCAGCGGAGAGCTTAGCGTGTTCCTTACAAACCTTAGCCAAATCAGATCTCATCTGACAGATGGTGGTTTGATGCGATTTCTCAGACTCTGCAAAAGGAATATAAAATTATAATAGGAGCGAAGTTTTCGCAAGAGTAAGATTTAAATAATCAAAAGGACAAGTAAAACTGAGGCAGTCA
>NW_020650608.1:0-846 GCF_003573695.1 Papaver somniferum | reverse complement strand
TGGGCTTTGAGATTAACTGTGAAGCCTTTGGGCTTGTAGTGAACTGGGCCTTGGATATGAACTAAACTTTGGTCTTAGCTGATCCAAGCTCAGTTGCAGCAGCAGCAGTGCAAAGGGCAGGTGCTCAGCAGGGAAAGGGAGAGCAGGAGCTGTGCAGGCAGACAAGGTAAAGCAGGCTCTAGGCAGACAGGGCACTAAGTCACACAGGGCCAAGGATGGCATTTACAATGACATGTACAAAGAAAAAGTGACAATGGTATATTCATGGAAGCAACACAGGGCAAAAGGATGCAAATTTACAATGGCATGACAGTGATAAATCAAAGGCAATGGCCAAGGGCCAAAGGCAAAGGAAGAACATGGCACAAAACAGTTATAAAAACAGCTATAAAAACAGTGATAAGAAGCCACAAAAACAGATAGATAACGAATAAGAACATGAAAGATGCTAGGCAGTGGCTGTTTTTGGTTAAATCCTTGTCCCTAATGGAGCTAGGTGGAGGTTCTAGCCTGCCTATGTTCCAGGGCATACATAAATGGAATGGAAGGAGAAGAAGCTTGTCCAACTGTTTTACTCCTAGCATTGACTGTCTTTTAACAGCACAATCAATCACAAGCAACAGTGGACACTAAATTCCTCCATTTCTCAATCAGCTCAATTTACATGAATTCTAACCTAAACTTCCACCACTAACAGTGAACAAACTTAACATTTGAGGAACTAAACATTAAACACTAAACATAACAGTGAACTATTGAGAAAACAACAATGAAGGGAGACAGTAAACAAGAGTGATGAAAGAACACTAGGATGTTGAATCCACCATTAACCTAAGGGATATTCTA
>NW_020650607.1:0-414 GCF_003573695.1 Papaver somniferum | reverse complement strand
GCCTTAGGTAAACGAAACCTAACGCGAACCCAAGCTTAAAATATGATTAGAACGAGACCGATAGGGTAACGAGCTTGGTAGGAAAATCTTCCGAAAAATATTGGTTACTCTTTTAAGCATACTTCAAAGTTCTTGATGGTTTCTGTAAGTTGAATGCGTGATTGCGCCGCCTTGTGATAGAGGTGAGGCCTTGGGTATCAAAGCTCCACTGAGCTTCCCTCGCCTCGATTCAACTTACATTAGCTCGGATTGATTCCAAAGGGGTGTGCCAAAATTGTAACGAATTCCTTTTCGAAGGAATAGAAGCTGGTCTAGAAAACAATCTAAGTGGAGCCATCATGCTTTTTGTTTGCTAGATTCTATAGGTTTGATTTGGTCGTGTCAGCCTTGTTTGTGATTGTTTAGAATTCCCTT
>NW_020650606.1:0-523 GCF_003573695.1 Papaver somniferum | reverse complement strand
TATTTACTTGATAAGTGAATCATGTTGTGTTTGGTTAAGCCTGAACCTTTTCATCAAGTAAACATTCTTTGTTGTTGTGTTATCTCGATTTCGTATCCATAAACGATCACACGAAGTGTGACCGATTAGTTGCATTGTCTCGATTCAGTCCATAGACAATCACTTTCGGAGAAAGGACTTATATGAAGGAAAAGTTTTAGATTGAGGTGTATTTGGGTACCCTCGTCTTTTCAATTGGTATCAGAGTATGACTACTCAAAGTTTTAAGATGTTACTACTTCATTGACTCATGATCCAAGAGTTACGAAAACATCTATGTCTATCTCTGATGAAAGAGAAAATGATAATGAGTTGGTAAAACTCCTAAAGCCTATACAATCTCTGTCTTCTAAAGTACTAATGTTGAAGACAGAGTCAAATCTTCTTAAACAGGAGATCAGAGGAAAAAACATTCAACTGAATTGTTTAGCCAAAGATAAAATTGATCTCACTGTCAAACTAGAAGCTCATGTTAAATCTCTTA
>NW_020650605.1:0-857 GCF_003573695.1 Papaver somniferum | reverse complement strand
ATATGGAGAGGAATTATTAACGGAAGTCGAAGGAACAGGATTCATCAAATAACAAGCAGTGTAGAAAAAATCATACCAATATGAGGACAGCACAGAGGCCATGTTAAGAATAGTAAGACCAGTTTCACGAATATGACGATGACGACGTTCAACCAAACCATTTTGTTCAGAAGTATGTGGACATGAAAAACGATGAAAAATTCCAAGTTCTTGGAGGTGTGGAGTAAGTTTATGATACTCAGCAGCATTATCAGATTGAAAAATCTTTATCTTTCGATTAAAAATATTTTCAACATGTTTTTGGAACAAGAAGAATAAGGAGAAAACATCAGACTTTTGAGACATAGGAAACATCCAAGTAAAACGACTATACGCATCAATAAAAATGACATAATATTTATATCCTTCATTAGATAAAATATGAGAGGTTCCCCATACATCGGAGAGAATTAAATCTAATGGATGTAAATAAACAGTTGTACTGGATTGAAAAGGTAACTTATGACTCCTATGCTCATGACAAAAAGAACAAAAACTAATAGTCTGGTTTGAAACTGGAAGAGAAAACTGAGAAATAACTTTGCGAACTGTGCGCATCATTGGATGACCCATTCTAGCATGTCAGGCTTGTAAACTAGCACGTTCTCCTATGCAAGCCTGAGGAGATTGAGATGAGACATCAAGTTGATAGAGACCACCCTTCCTAATTCCGCAAAGAAGAACCTTCCCGGTACATTGATCCTTCACAAGACAAAAATTTGGATGAAATTCAAATAAGACATTGTTATCAGTGGTGAAACGAGAAACAGATAAAAGATTATGAGAGATTTTGGGTGCAAAGAGAACATTACGAAGCT
>NW_020650604.1:0-478 GCF_003573695.1 Papaver somniferum | reverse complement strand
TTTGATACCTAAGGTAAGTAATCCTAATTGTATAAAGGAATACACGCCCATTAGCTTGTGTAATTTTATTACGAAGATTATTACTAATATTATCACCAACAGAATCAGACCTTTGATTGGTAAGATTGTGGCTCAAAACCAACATGCTTTTATTCCTGGTAGGTCTCTCTTTGATTCTGCCATCATTTTCAGTGAGATCATACATTCTTTCAAACCTAAGAAAGGTGAGAAGGGATGGATAGACTTAAGAATGGAATTTGACAAGGCTTATGATAGTATTAGACGAGATTTTACCAAAAATATTTTTAATATGCAATGGTTTTGACCATATATTTATTGGCTGGATCATGAAGTGCATATCTTATATATGTTTCATTTCAAGTGCTTATTAACGGGTCTCCTAGCTCTAGTTTTAGACTTTGTAATAGTCTAAGACAGGGGATCCTTTATCCCCTTTTTGTTTATCTTTTTTTAAAGA
>NW_020650603.1:0-741 GCF_003573695.1 Papaver somniferum | reverse complement strand
CAAACTTAAACCAGTGTTGCTAGTGCCCATGCATAGAAAGTCGTCCTAAAATATCCCTTAGATTCCTTGCTAGTGGCCATGCATAGAAAGTCGTCCTAAAATATACCTCTGTTTCCTAATTAATTGTATCATGGCGTGTTTGGGTATGAGAAGTAAAATTGTTTATGCTTTTCCAGAAGTTCAAGTTAAAAAGTAAAAGTCAGAAGTAAAAGTATTTTCTATCACAAAAAAATTGATTTTCTTTTTGCTTCTAGAAGTCGAAAAACTTTTTCTGAAGTGTATCCAAACACGGTGTGAGGACCCGGTTCGAGTCCCAATCCCATCATGATTATTTTCTTAGTTTGCAAGAAAGTTTGTGCCTATAAAAGAAAGGAAGTATCGATAGTTTCAAACTCGGTCCATATAGTTTTTTCCCGCGAAGCTTTTTCTTTTTCGTCCACCATGAAAAAGATGAAGGGTACTACTACTAGCTGCATTGATGATCAAATACTATGTGAGATACTAAGCAGACTTCCATTGAAATCGCTTGTGCGTTTCAAACGCGTATGCAAATCTTGGCAATCCTTGATTGAAAAGGATCAGTGGTTGATCAAATTACACCATCGACGGCAATTGAAAACAAGTCCACATCTCTATTTTTTGACCAGTAAAGCTGTATTAGAAAGTCCACGGGTCTTCATCGTGAATCTCATGGTGTCTTTTCCTAAGGATGAAAGCGTTAAATTTGAGATTCCTTGTACA
>NW_020650602.1:0-623 GCF_003573695.1 Papaver somniferum | reverse complement strand
AAAAAACTCTTTCCAATGGGTTATATTCTATCTAAGGAAGAGTTTTATATAAGTGGGAGAGCTCAGAAACGTGTGAAACAAATTTGGGAAGCGATTATTGCCATGACTGCCAAGGAAGGAAAGAAAGGATTTTGATGCGATTTGGGAGAGATTCGATGACCCTTTTGTGTATAAATAGGATGCTTAGGTCCCCTAAAAAAAATAAAAACCCTAGGGAGAAGTTTAGAGCCACAGGAGCTAAGAAATCGATTCAAAGAAGGTTCGTGTTCTGATGTTGTACCTGCTGCTGCTGAGGAAGAAGAAGAATACGAAGAACGGACTCTCCAGAACCGTCGTTCTTCAACAGTAACAAGGAAAGACGGATTACGGTCTTAAAACAACAGAAACATAAGCATTTTCCTTCTGTCGTTTATCTGTGACACTTTCTGTGAGTCTTAAACTCCCTGTTTTAGTACTTCTTCATCTTTTAATTAACTTTTTGGCTATAATCATGTATCTTGATCAAGTTACTAATATGAGGAGCTAAACCCCATTGCTGACGCAATATAGGAAGCTATTTTTTCCAATAAAGAGTGGTATTTTCTATTTATCTTATTTATTGCAAATATTAATATGACTATTTT
>NW_020650601.1:0-1563 GCF_003573695.1 Papaver somniferum | reverse complement strand
GGGGTTAAACTACAGTACAGACCGAAGTTAGTTTGTAGTAGGCTAGTGTCTATAGCGGTTTAATACAATGTGTGTTCAATCTGGACTAGGTCTCGGGGTTTTTATGCATTTGCGGTTTCCTCGTTAACAAAACTTTTGGTGTCTGTGTTATTTCTTTTCCGCATTATATTTTGTTATATAATTGAAATATCACAGGTTGCGTGTTGAATCAATCAATTGGGAAATCCAAACTTTGGTTGTTGATTGAAATTGATTAATCCTAGAACATTGGTCTTTGGTACCGTTCAAGTGATTTCTCTTGTATTCAATTAGACTCGCTAATTTCTATTTGCTTGAGTAAGTATTTAATCGAGAAAGTGAGATATAACTCTTTGATATACTTTTATTAAGATTGAGTCTGGCTGTCTAGTTGATTCTCTTAAAAGTACATTGGAGTTAGTCCATACAGATTGCTAATCGAAATATTGTGTGTGGTTGTTAGACCCCCACTTTTTGAGAGCAAACTAATCCTCAAAGCCAGGAAAACTACCTAGTTGTGTTGTTACTGGTGGAGCCGTCTATTCGGAGAGGAAAGTACCCTAATTAGGCGAAATCTCTTACGACCACTCGTTTTAAAGACTTCTTCGGGATTGGGAAGCTCTACGAGTACCATTGGTGGGAAACTAGATAATTGCAGTTTATTATTAGAATTTTATTTATTTGATTGATTAACGGTTGTTGAACTTTGATTGCACCTAGTTTGTTTATGCTTGAAAATCTTCTCTTCCGATATAAGATTCACCCAAACTAAATCGAAGTATCGACGGGTATCTTTAGACTGTTTGTAGATCTAAAGACGTCTTGTGATAATCCATTGTTAATGGATTCCGTTCAGTGTGTGATTGATCACAAGAGATTCAAGTTGATTGTGTGCAGATGTTTATTGAAGATCTAAGAAGATTTCTTATTTGATTTCATAATCTTTGGTATTCACAAAACTTTATCGGCTAGGGATCCAACTATAATCAGTTTATCTTTGTGATAACCTTGATTGATACGTTTCTTTGTGATTAAGAGTATTGATTGCATAGTCTAGACAATTACTTTGGTAGTTGTTAATAGATTGATCTAAGAACCTGACAAAGGAATTTATTGGGATAAACGGAAGAGCCTTTTGTCAAACTCATATCACTTGTTTGAAAAGAGTTGTTACCGAACATATTTGTTGTTCCTTTACTGTTTGGAATACGAACCAAAGGAACTGTTCCAAGTACGTGACTTATTGCAAGTTGGAGGCGTAGGGATACAAACAGAACTAGGTGAACTATAGGTTTAGTTGCTTGGTCTAAACTATACGAAGTTGGTTTAGATTTTGTATAGCGGCTTAATCCTGAGAGTATTCAATTCTAGACAAGGTCCCGGGGTTTCTCTGAATTTGCGGTTTCCTCGTTAACAAAATCTTGTTGTGTCTTTTATTTTTTTATTTCCGCAATTATAATTGTTTTTATTATAATTAGAAGTAAAATACATAAACATTAATTCCTAATTACTTGATAGCAATCCTATTGTGTTTGGTTAAGTAAT
>NW_020650600.1:0-420 GCF_003573695.1 Papaver somniferum | reverse complement strand
ACAGTGAACTATGTCTTGAACTGCTAGCATTTGATGTAATTCGCGATAACAACCACGGGTGATATCTCCAAGATTGTTGTCTTAACATCCATCTGATGTATCTCTAATTTGTTTATGACAACAATAACAATTAGCATCTCAATGAAAGTAAATCTCGTCACATGTGAATAAGAATCAAGGAAATATACACCTTCTTTTAGTTTATAGCCTTTAGCTACCAACTTAGCCTAATATTTTTCTACAGTTCCATATACCTAAAGTTTCCTCTTAAAGACTCATTTACATCTCATGGTCTTATTCTCTGGAGGTAAACTATAAATTTCCCAAGTCAGGTTCCGACGGACTGAGTCCATTTCACTAAATGAAGCTTCTTACCAGAATGGGGTTTCAGTAGATATCAAGGCTTATTTACAAGTCCAG
>NW_020650599.1:0-679 GCF_003573695.1 Papaver somniferum | reverse complement strand
GGTTTATTTTTCTGATAAATTTGTGCAAGGTTTACATATTTCTGGTTATATGAGAAACGTTATTCATAATTCTGTTGGGAGGTTGAAAGGGAATATTTGGATCTTTTGGTCTGAGGAGATGGTAATGCCTACTGTAATTAATTGTAGCAAACAAGCTGTTACTATAGAAGTTGATGGTGTTTTGATCTCTTTCATTCACACAAGATGTATTCAAGTCACTAGAAGAAACTTATGGCAGCAACTGTCTTCTCGTGATTGTCCTTGGCTTGTCATGGGAGATTTCAATTGTGTCTTACGTAATGAGGAAAAAAGAGGAGGACGTGAGCCTAGAAATTCTGTCATCAATGATTTTGTTGATTGGATGGATGATAATGATCTCTTTGAAGCAGACTCCTTGGGATCTAAATTCACTTGGGCTAATGGTCAATCAGGTGTAAGAAGAATTCTTTGTAAATTGGATAGAGCATTGATTAATGAAGCTTGGCTGAATAAATTTGAGAACTGGAGATGTAAGGCTCTCCCTAGGGAAGTATCCGATCACTCTGCAATTATTGGTTTTCCTATTACTCTTTTGAGGCCAAAAAGAGCTCCTTTCAGGTTTCAAAAGATGTGGTGTGTGCATAATGACTTCATGAGTTTGGTTAAAGAGAACTGGAATGCTCCTGTTTTAGGTTCTCCG
>NW_020650598.1:0-634 GCF_003573695.1 Papaver somniferum | reverse complement strand
CACATGGTTGTATTTCCTATGGAGAAGAAAATCATAGTATTAGAAATTGTCTACTGGACAATAAAAAATGATTCAAAGACAATTGCAATTCTCAATTACAACTGAAGGTATGTAAAAATCAACATAATTAACACAACATAACTGGTGTGGAAGAGTAAAGACTCTGATGTATTCATATGGGATTCTGATTCTGTTGTAATTGAAACTAAGAAAATATTGAAGCGAAAAGCTATGAAATATGCAAGGAATTTAAGGGAAAAGTGTAATTTTCCAATCCTACGTTATATCCTCAAATGGTGGGAAATCTTAACTATCTTACTATTACACGACCATACATCAGTCATGCAGTGGATATTGTCATTCAGTTCATGCCAGCTCCAAGATCAACACACTTAACTGCAGTTCTTCATATTTTTCTCTACGTTAGTGGTACTTTATACCAAGGATTACATATCTCATCTACATCCAATCTTCGTCTTCGGACGTATTCTAACTCCGATTGGGCAGGTGATGTTACAGACCATTGTTCCACCACAGGTTATTCTATGTTTCTTGGTATTTATTTTATTACATGGCGAAGTAAGAAACAAACAATAGTTTCCCATTCTAATTTGAAGCTGAATATCAAGTTGTC
>NW_020650597.1:0-486 GCF_003573695.1 Papaver somniferum | reverse complement strand
GGTAGCGGTTCACACTTTGTTTCCGTTAAAATGAACCGAAATATTTTTTGGATTTTTATATGTGATAATGTTATATGATCTGTAAGTGTTCTAATGAGCCATCAGTTGTCCAATTCTGACATGAATTCAAGGTCTAATAAACAAAAACCAATTTTTGCCGAAAAGCGTAGGTAGCGGTTCACGCTTTGTTTCCGTTAAAATAAACCGAAATATTTTTTGGGTTTATAAGCTTTCTAATGTGATATTGTTCTATGATCTATAAGCTTTCTAATGAGCCATCATTCGTCCAGCTCTGACCTGAATTTAAGGTCTGAAAAGCAAAAACCAATTTTTGCCGAAAAGCGTAGGTAGCGGTTCACACTTTGTTTCCGTTAAAATGAACCGAAATATTTTTTGGATTTTTATATGTGATAATGTTCTATGATCTGTAAGTGTTCTAATGAGCCATCATTTGTCCAATTCTGACATGAGTTTAAGGTCTAAAAA
>NW_020650596.1:0-1162 GCF_003573695.1 Papaver somniferum | reverse complement strand
CGCACCTCGAGATCCACGATCCACTGGTTCATCCTTTGAATCGATCGTTGTTAATAACTAATTGTTAATCACACAAGTACTCTAAGAGATTGATTATCCAAAAGGCTCATACAATTATAACTAATGGTTCTAATCCCATTAACTAAGTCTTGTGAACGTCTACAACTTTGTAGAAAAAACCAAAGTCAAATTCGGACCACAAGAGGTCCAAAACATCTAATTAAGGAAACTTCCCTAAGCTCAAGTCCACCAAAATCAACTAACTGTCGAACTAACGGTCAAGGGTCAACTAACAATTAACGTCCAAGTCAAGTCAAGGTCCTGGTCAAATGGTCCACTGAGTCAAAACGGGTCAAGGGTCCAACTCAGGTCAAGTCAGGAAAAACAGTGAGTCGACTCAGTCCACAAGATTAATCCAGGTTATACAAACCAAGGCCCTTCCACATGCCAGAAGCTGAACTACATCATAATGGTGACTCAACACACTAACTAAGCTCAAACTGAGCAACTATTCCTCCCTACCATAATCTCATTTCCAATTATACTTCTTTAACATTTCAATTCTATATACATTTATTTAAAGAAAACTTCATAATCAAATTACAAACACAAATAACCTAATTACCTGCAATTGCAGCTCTAAGCTTCTACAAGAGAGATTCCACTCCACAACATTTATCTAATCTTCATTCTTGTTACTCAATCTCATAATACCAAATTCACAGTCAGTTCTCATTTCATCACCACGGTGACCCTTCACGGCATAATCCATTCCTAGTAGATATTACCAATCCATCTTCTCAAACTCATCATAGATGCTACCAACTAAACCCAAAACAACTCCCTGTAACACCATTCCTAATATTACATACTCAACTGCAATCATTATCAGTACAAGCAATCCCCAACAAAATATCACTCCTCAAACTCATTCCAGTTCTCTACCTACACCAATAGTCACCTTTGTAACTCAATCTCAACACAACCAATCTGAGAATTCTTCCTCTCCTATTAACTTCTGACTTTCAGTTATCTCTTTCATCACTGCCATTTCTCTATCTCATTTCACATGTATTCACTAAAAACAACCAGAATTCAATCCAATTCTAAACATGGTCTCTTCCCATCTATCACATGTGTTCAACCCAAAATCTCATCTTCA
>NW_020650595.1:0-655 GCF_003573695.1 Papaver somniferum | reverse complement strand
CCTCTTCAGGATTGTTGCACAAATATGACAAGCCTTAATATTCTTGCGAATAGAAAGCCTCATGACATTTGCGTCTTAAGACACTTATCAGCTCCCTAATGGAGGGTGCCGCCCTTATCTTCCCCCTGGTTACCCCTTCAAGGAGGCGTACTTCTACCATATAAGGTTAGATCCTCCCATCCAGTCTTAACAACAACCCGTTGTTTTCGCAGCCTCTTATCCCTTTTACCTATATGGTTTATGATTACGAGACTGCATCCTAAGTGGGGTTTTCTTCGGGCCGAGTGCAGTATAAGACAGGACTTGTCAAGAATGGAAAAGTACGCTTCAAACGTCTCTGACACTCTTGACTCAACCGTGTACCTCGGCGCCTTGATCAGATCTGCACTCCTTGGGAGAGTCCTTATTACCTTAGTCGCCCAACCTAAGTCATATGCTTAAGCTGAGAATCCAAGGTGCCTCTCCCGGATGGGCTTCATTGACCCCAAATCTCCATGACTCAGGTTCCGGTGGCGGTGTAGCCTTTCCCTGAGCCATGCAACAGGTACCCCCTTATATGACGTACTTTAGGTCTTACATTTGCCTCTTGCGAAATTGTATTCGCGAACTAGGGTGTATGCCATAAAGGTTCGCCTCTTTCTCTTTTGTCATTTTT
>NW_020650594.1:0-669 GCF_003573695.1 Papaver somniferum | reverse complement strand
CAGCTGTAGTTGGCAAGGCCAAGATGCTTGACAGATAATATGCAGCTACAGATGCAGATGGGGATGCAGATGCAATGAATGATGCAGATGCAGTGAATGGAATGCAGATGCAGTGATGCAATGATGCAATATGCTTACAGCTAAGTTAAAGATGCAGCTAAAGACACTAAGGTTAAGTTAGAGACACTAAGGCCAAGTTAAAGTTACAGCTAAAAAGCTAAAAACACTAAAAGAGCTAAAACAGTTATACTAAGTTAAGGTTACAGCTAAGGTTACAGCTAAGTTTGAAAATAGAAAAGCAAGAGCACAATTTTTTTTTTTTTTTTTCTTTCAACTACACAGCACCAGTCCCGGGCAGCGGCGCCAAAAACTTGGTAGGTCAGGGATTGTATAAGAAACAAGAGTAAAGGATAAGGGGAGACAGAAAGGCCTACATGTTAAACTGCAAGTGCACAGTTGTCATTGTAGTGTGTATGTGCAAGAACAGGTCATCTCCACAGGGACTAGGGTGTATAGTTGAAGTTTTTAAGCTAGTTATCTAAATGCAAAATAGTGAAAATGGACTAAAACAATGGCAATGTGAAGGTGGCAGTGAACAAAGTGAAGCAGTGAGTAACAGTGGCAAAAGAAACAAAGAAACAGTGAAACAAAGACAAACAAACCAAGGCA
>NW_020650593.1:0-494 GCF_003573695.1 Papaver somniferum | reverse complement strand
AAAATCTGCAACTGCCAAAGGGAGACTCTAACCCATCTTTTCATGCATTGTCCTTTAATAACTGATGTATGCATAGAACTAAAGACTTACCGTAGAGAAGTCTACGGAGATCATTATGATTTCCACTTATGGTTAACACAAATTTTAGAGGAACATAGAAACCAGACTGACACTAATGAAAGAGTTGAGTTGTACATAACTTATGTATGGCATATTAAGGAGAGGTGTAGTATTAACTTTCACAACACGAAACCTATAGCAAAAAATATAGCAAAGGTCATCAAACTTTATATAAACACTATACTTACTGCTACAACAAAAAATAAAAACAACTTTATGTACACATGTTATAATAAGGAGGCAGCGGAAACAAAGACTATCGAGTTTAGAATACAATGGCTTCCACCTCCAATATTCACTCTGAAACTGAATGTAGCAGTTTATTTCAATATATCTCTGAACTGTTATGGACTTGGTTTAATCCTTTTTGATTT
>NW_020650592.1:0-566 GCF_003573695.1 Papaver somniferum | reverse complement strand
AATTACGGACTGAGCCGCTGTAGTTGCGAGCGAAAGGGTGTGACCCTTTAGTAGTTGAGATGGTAACAGATTTTGTGTGTTGTTGGACCTCCAATGGTCTTGGTTGTGTTACTGGATGTGACATCGATCTTTATATATCTTCAATAGTTATATGAATCAGGATAGCAACAGCTATGTCGACTAGATCACAATAGTTGTTGCGGAATTGGATTGCAGTGATTGCGATAAACTGTACTGCGACGGCCACAAAAAACTGTCATCTGCATTAATGAGCAAAACTGGGCGGTAACAGCATTGAGCAAAGCTGGTCTGCAGCAGCTGCGATCAGCTGGACTGCAGGGGCTGCGAACAGAGCTGAACTGCAGCAGCTTCGACCAGCTGGACTGCAACAGGGACGAGCAAAGTTGCACTGCAACAGCTGCGATCAGTTGGACTGCAATAGCCTCGATTAACTGAACTGCAACAACGACGATCAAGACTGCACTGCAACAGCTGCGGTCAGTTGGACTGCAGGAGGAGTGAGCAACGCTGCATTGCAGCAGCTGCGATGAGCTGGACTGCAGAAG
>NW_020650591.1:0-566 GCF_003573695.1 Papaver somniferum | reverse complement strand
AATTACGGACTGAGCCGCTGTAGTTGCGAGCGAAAGGGTGTGACCCTTTAGTAGTTGAGATGGTAACAGATTTTGTGTGTTGTTGGACCTCCAATGGTCTTGGTTGTGTTACTGGATGTGACATCGATCTTTATATATCTTCAATAGTTATATGAATCAGGATAGCAGCAGCTATGTCGACTAGATCACAATAGTTGTTGCGGAATTGGATTGCAGTGATTGCGATAAACTGTACTGCGACGGCCACAAAAAACTGTCATCTGCATTAATGAGCAAAACTGGGCGGTAACAGTATTGAGCAAAGCTGGTCTGCAGCAGCTGCGATCAGCTGGACTGCAGGGGCTGCGAACAGAGCTGAACTGCAGCAGCTTCGACCAGCTGGACTGCAACAGGGACGAGCAAAGTTGCACTGCAACAGCTGCGATCAGTTGGACTGCAATAGCCTCGATTAACTGAACTGCAACAACGACGATCAAGACTGCACTGCAACAGCTGCGGTCAGTTGGACTGCAGGAGGAGTGAGCAACGCTGCATTGCAGCAGCTGCGATGAGCTGGACTGCAGAAG
>NW_020650590.1:0-549 GCF_003573695.1 Papaver somniferum | reverse complement strand
TCTGTGAGAGTTTGGGTTTAATTGGTATTTTTCCTTTAAGATGGTTTGGGAAAACCTTTTAAGGAAAGACGTCCTTTAATTGAAATCGAAAACTCTACTCATGAATGCAAGCAGTGCAATCATTTTAGAGAAGTTACAAATATTTCATGAAAAGGGAAAATGTCGAAGGAAATGCTGAAAGGGGAACGCTAGAGGTGAAGGTAGCACAGGGTTTTAGGTATCGAAGGGTTTGAGCCATCGTGAGTGAATCGTCACACCTTCCAATTTTTCGGCATTGATAAGCTTGCAGTAACCACCCAAGATAACATCTGCCACCAGATATGGCTCATCTTCCTTTTCTTTAGGCGGACCGGGTCGAGTGGCTATCTTCACTGTTATGTTTCCAACTTGAAATGAGGTCGTCTTGACTACTACATCTCCAATTCGAAACGGGTTTGAGCGTTGCGCAACCACTTGATTTTTGAACTCGTCATCTTTGACTGTGACAGCTTCCAAATTTTTGACAAAGTACTTGAAAGTCCCAACGTCCCATTCACATCTCCTAATGAC
>NW_020650589.1:0-490 GCF_003573695.1 Papaver somniferum | reverse complement strand
TCGGGTCTGTATATGGTAATCTTGCAACCTGAGTTCAGTAATAGGTTGCAGTTTCATCCAATATGATATATTTGACAGCTTAAACCTCGTCTGGACGAGAACATCTGGTCTGTATATCAACATCTTGCAACATGAGTTCAGTAATAAGTTGTAGTTTCATCCAATCTGATATATTTGACACCTCAAACCTCGCCAGGACGAGAATATCGGGTCTTTATATGGTAATTTCAACCTGAGTTCAGTAATAGGTTGCAGTTTCATCTAATCTGATATATTTAACACTTCAATCCTCGTATGGACGAGAACATCGGGTCTGTATATGGTAATCTTGCAACCCGAGTTCCGTAATAGGTTGCAGTTTCATCCAATATGATATATTTGACACCTCAAACCTCGCCTGGACTAGAACTTCGGGTCTGTATATGGTAATCTTGCAACCTGAGTTCAGTAATAGGTTGCAGTTTCATCCAATATGATATATTTGACAGCT
>NW_020650588.1:0-351 GCF_003573695.1 Papaver somniferum | reverse complement strand
ACACTGATAGACACATTTATGTGTCTATTTTGATCTCAATTGTATATATTGTTAGTGCTCGATTTTGTACTTATTATGGTGTTTTATGTCTTTGTAGGTATTTTTGGGCAATAAACATTTTTGGAGAAATCGGCTCGAAAAGTTGATAAAGGCGCCCCGGAGGACACCTACTATTCGGACTCTCAGTTTGGATAAGGGGTACTTCAATTACTAAGGGGAAATTCACTGCTATTTGTACCCCAGATATATTATTTACACCCCATGGCTATGTGCACCCCTACTCTGGTTGGGGGGCATCCTATCTTCCTTGTTTGAAAATGAAGTTTTGGCGGGAGAATGAGTTACAGCTGC
>NW_020650587.1:0-401 GCF_003573695.1 Papaver somniferum | reverse complement strand
TATTTCATTTCATAGCATTTGCATCTGCATCTGCTTCATTTCATTTGCTGTTGGACCTGCTGATTCTGAACCTGTTTTTCCTCTGCTGGGACGCCACCAAGGAAAAGAACCAAAACCCAACTGGGTTTTTGCAACAATATCAGAGCAGCTGGGCTGTGCTAAAAAGGTAAGCCTAAACCCATTCATTGAGAGAACCCAACCTGTGGGCTTCCAAAATTATTTAATTGTGGGCTTGTAATAATTAACCCAATTTTTTGGGCTTTTTATTTTTCTGTTTTGGGTTTGTAATAATTTATTTGTGGGCTTGTTTGTTTAATTTGTGGGCTTGTATTTATTTTGTGCGGGCTTGTTTAAATTCTTCCATTGGACTTGTATTATGGACTCTGGGTTTAAACCCAGCT
>NW_020650586.1:0-363 GCF_003573695.1 Papaver somniferum | reverse complement strand
GAGGCATTAGTTTGCCTGAGGAAAGATGCCAATGTTTGATTTTCTCTGATATTCATGAATCTTGGTAATAATTGAAGCGTTCCACTTGGAAAGTATGTTCCAGATTTTTCTTTTAGCATTGTAAAGAAGTCAAACTTGGTAAAGAAATCATAGCATTCAGTTTTAGAGTTTACCAAATCAGAGGTGGTAAACAACACTTAAAAGATGCTATAAGCGGCTTCTCAATCAACTATGACAAAAGAAATGGACCTAACTTTGATAGAAACTTTGGTACTTTAAGTACTCGACAAGAGAGAAAGGGACTGTAAAGCTAACGCTTCTTTGTTCCTGAAATCTCCTTCCTCACCAACAAAGCCCCCAGCT
>NW_020650585.1:0-419 GCF_003573695.1 Papaver somniferum | reverse complement strand
CGAATTATCACAGGGATAAACTTTGCAAATGTAGGGTTACGTTTACAAAACACATTTCAACCTCTATTCGTCCCATACTAAATTATAGAGGTTCTACTCGTTATCACTCACACTTCAAAAATCACTACACGCTTCACAATTGATGTGCATGACGAAAAGGTGATGAATAAAAAATGCAAATACCAAACACAAAATCAAAAAAAAAAAAGAAAAAGGTATCTGTCTCTTAATTAAATACCAAGACCAAGACGTATACGGAACAAACCGTAAACTTAGCTAAAGAAAAGAAACATTATACAATGTTTATGTTTATTTTGTTCAACCTTGACTTCCATGATCCCATTATAGTCTTGCAAAACTATAGTATATAGACATGGACGGGGAAATCCAGCTTAATCCTAGAAATCTCCTCAACAGAC
>NW_020650584.1:0-1652 GCF_003573695.1 Papaver somniferum | reverse complement strand
AGAATTGTTTTCTGGGGCTCCCTATTATTTTCCCATTGCTGGGTTTTATCGGCGATGTCATTCAAAAATTCCATCGCCGCATCAACAGTTTGGTTTTCAAACCCACCAGTGCACAAAGACTCAACCATGGTTGTTGTCGAATAATTTAAACACTCACAAAGGATCTGTACCAGCCTAACCTTTTCTGAACCATGGTGAGGGCACTGGGCTAACAAATCATTGAACCTTTCCAAATACCTTTACAAAGATTCTCCCTCTTGTTGTGAAAATGTGCAGATTTACGTCCTAATAGACGATGTTTTGTGCCTAGGGAAAAACTTGTTGAAAAAGGCAGATGTTAATTGTTCATATGTTTCAATTGACTCGGAAGTCAAACTATATAGCCAAGCATTGGATTTATCTTTTAGGGAAAATGGGAATAACCTAAGTTTCAAAGCATTATCATCTAAGCCCCTAATTCTTAGGGTACTACATATTTCCTCAAAATCCTTAACATGGAAATAGGGGTTATCATTTTCTTTCCATAAAAAGATAAAGAGCATCTGTAAAGTCCCCGGTCTCAATTCATAGGTTGCATCCGTGTCAGCAAACTTAATACACGACGGACGAGTAGTCCTAGTCGGATTCAATAACGTTTTCAAAGTTGCCATTGCTGGCGCAGCTAAAGTACTAGGGGTACTTTCGTCACTCAGAGACAGGTTCTCAAAGTGGAAGTTTCCAAAAGTGGGACTCTCAAAAGAAGAATCTTCGAGCTCCCCACTTACACAAGAAGAACTACTAGGGTTTTCACTAATTAACCGACCTTGAGTATCTCTTGTCCAAGCCCGTTCTCTAGTAAAATCGGGCTTACACTAAAAAAAATCAAAAAAAATAAAAATCCTATCAGGGAATGTTGTTCTAGCAAGCACACAACAGGCTGACTCCACCAAAACAAACCTACAGATTTCTAGCAAACAACAAGCATGATGGCTCCACTTAGATTGTTTCTAGACCAGCTTCTATCTCTCGAAAGGGAATTCGTTACAATTTTAGCACTCCCCTCTGGAATCCATATGAGTTATTGTAAGCGAAGCAGAGGCGAGGGAAGCTCAATGGAGCTTTGATACCCAAGGCATCACCGGTATTACAAGGCGGCACGCTTCCTTACAATAACCATCATGAACTTTGAAGAGTGCTTAAAGAGCAACCGATAGTTTTCGAAAAAATATCCTAGCAAGATCGTTACCCTATCGGTCTCGTTCTATTCAAAATTTTAAGGCTTGGGTTCGCGTGAGGTTTCGTAATCCTAAGGCGGGCAAGAAGGGAACGGTGATGAAATCCGAACCCTTATCTTATATGGCCAGTTCTTGCCCTTTACTAGGAATGTAAAAACAACCAGTTCAATTCCTTAGCATATATTCAAACGAAGGAATACAGTAACCCGCTTGCAGGAGATTCACGAGTGTTCAGATTCTTACCTCTCTTACCAGACGGGCGATGAACCGTTGAAGTCGACTCGGGCCACGAATCCTATGTCATGTACGAACCCGAGGGGCCGAGATGATATCGTAATCGCCGTCCTTCCCTGCACACAGTTGATATATATATATTTTTTATTTAATAACCCTTCCGTAGGGTTTAAAAAAAATTACAATCCCAATGTTCAAAAAAAA
>NW_020650583.1:0-486 GCF_003573695.1 Papaver somniferum | reverse complement strand
TGCCTAATAACGCCGCCTCTAATTGAGTGAGCCAATCCAGATTCCCCGTCAACATACTACATTTTGAGGCCAGTCGATTGGGCTTGGTCCCGACCCTGTGGGTCACCCAGGGGTCACGTGGCGAGGGGTCAAAGTTCAAAGGTCACCCCGTCGCGAAATTTCAACTTTTTCAACTTTTCTCAACGCCACAAGGTTCTACTGATAGATAGAAATTTTTTTCATTCTCCCCTTTGGGGGGGCCCAGGTCGCTCCTTCACGTTCAAAATCGCGTTCAAAAATTGCTTTTCAAAATTTGGACCAGAGTTTATTTGGACAAACTGGTTTTGAGACCTGATTCGAGTTCCCCACCAGATTGCGCTTTGAATGACGCAAACCGGATGTCTCTAGCTCAACCCGTTCGCGAGTTATGTTCAAGTGTTCAACAAAGTGTTCAATCGCCCCTAGCGGCCAAACGGTGCGTCGCAGCTCAATTCTGACGCCAGTTTT
>NW_020650582.1:0-370 GCF_003573695.1 Papaver somniferum | reverse complement strand
TGTTGTCTGCGTAGCTGACTACGACCCACATGGACTGGTCGTTGTCACTGTTGAAGAACGACGGTTTTTGGCTGTCTGTTCTTCGTGTTCTTCATCTTCATCAATGGCAGCAGCAGCAACAGAGAAAAATGGTGGATTCTTCCTCTGCAGCGCTCTCCTCTCTACTCCCAACTCTCAACACCCCTTTCCTAATCGACCCAACCGGCCTTTTTATACTCGACAGGCATTGAAATATTTCGAGTTAACTCCATATAATTTCTCTTCAAAACTGGCAGATACGAGAATATTTTCTTTCTCTTCTTTGCGTCTTCTAAGTTGTCTTTCCTTTTTTATCCTGATTTGATAGGGACGAATTTTGTTGAGTAAAGAA
>NW_020650581.1:0-511 GCF_003573695.1 Papaver somniferum | reverse complement strand
GAAAAACATAATATATTGGCTTCGGGGAGAAAAATTCCCAGGAACGGCCCTGGCGACAGTTAACAATCTTCAAAACAGAGAATATAGAAAAAGAATATCAGAAAAGTCAAGTGTGCAATAAATGATTCAAAGATCAAAAGAGTGTACCAGTAGGTTCTCCTTTTATTATACTCCCTTGAAAGGAGCTGCATACTTTCACTTACACACTTATTTTGCATCACAGCAGGAATACAGTTTAAGATTTTCTCCACGATGCATTTAGCTCTTGTGCGACTTTATTTATTTTGTACGTACTGTCTTGATAGAAGATTATAATACTTAAATCTTATTGTAGAACAGAGAGGCGGATGACCACAAGTGATGATGGCTCAAAGATTTCGTAGAATTGATGGTCAGAATCCCAAAAGACAGCCTCTATGGCTGCAGTTGTTTCTGCCCTTTCACTGCAGCTGGCCGGCCGGATTCTGATCTAGAATCACCATCTCTAAATTCCGAATCTTGAATTGGCCAC
>NW_020650580.1:0-599 GCF_003573695.1 Papaver somniferum | reverse complement strand
AAAAAAAGAAAAAGAAAATAAAAATTATTACAATCCCAAATAAATAATTAAATTAATTATTACAAGCCCAAATTTGAATTTAAATGAGGCCCAAGTGGGTTAACTCATGGGTTAGGCTTACTTGGTTTTTGGAGGGAAGCCCAAAAATAGGCTTTTAGTCCCCTTTTAGTTGCACAGCCCAGTTGGGCTTTAGGATCGTCCTAAGCTCACGCACAAGCCCAGCAGCAGCAGCGAAGCCCAAGAGCAGAAGTTGCAAGCCCAGCAGAAGAAGTTGCAAGCCCAGAGAAATTGAGGTTACTGAGCCCAGCTCAGTTGGTTCAAGCCCAGTTCAGAGGTTGCAAGCCCAGTAGCAGAGAGTTGGCACAAGCCCAGCAGCAGAGAAAGCAGGCTTTGGCTTTGGCAGCAGCAGCAACAGCAGCAGCTGCACAGCAACAGCACCAGTAGCAGCACAAGCAGCAGAAACCAACACTTGCACACCAACAGCAGCAGCTGCACAGCAACAGCACCAGCAGAATCTGCAGCTTCTCAGCAGCAGCTTCACAGCAGCTTCAGCAACACTTGCAGTTGCAGCAGCAGCTAGGCAGCTTCAGTTGGCAGCA
>NW_020650579.1:0-395 GCF_003573695.1 Papaver somniferum | reverse complement strand
ATGTGGCTGGCATGGCATGCCATTGGCATGGTGGTGCGGCTAGCATGGTTGGCATGCCTTTGGCACGAAGATGTGGCTGGCATGGCATGCCATTGGCACGGTGGTACGACTGGCATGGTTGGCATTCCTTTGACGCAAATATGTGGCTGGCATGGCATGCCATTGAAACGGTGGTACGGATGGCATGGTTGACATGCCTTTGGCGCGGGGATATTGCTGGCATGGCATGCCATTGGCAATATGGTTCGGCTGGCATGGTTGGCATGCATTTGGCACGGAGATGTGGCTGGCATTGCATGCCATTGGCACAGTGGTGCGGCTGGCATGGTTTTCATGCCTTTGTCGCGGAGTTGTGGTTGGCATGGCATGTCATTGGCAGTATGGTGCAGCTGGCA
>NW_020650578.1:0-665 GCF_003573695.1 Papaver somniferum | reverse complement strand
TGTTCTTTAATTATCAGCTCTGTTATTCTTTCCACTGAATTCAAGCTATGATTTGGCTTCTGGTCTGTTCTTCCTAAAACAGACTGCTCATGAGAAAATAGGGGTTGTGGACGCTCAGTGGATTGTTCATCAAACTGTTCCTTCTCTGGGGAACCAGGTAATAGGAAACTACCTTTCAGAATTCAGATTAACCATGCAAGGCTTTTTTTTTAGAGTTTTATGGCTCCAAATTCAGATTAACAATGAAATCTATTAAGCGTGATTCCTTTTCGTATAATTTATTACGTTAAACATGGTGTTGCTTGTTTCTTCGGCAGGGGGTGGCACAAAATGGGAAGCAACCATGGGAAGGGGTATGTATTGAGTCTCTCTTTCCAATTCTGTCTTAATTAGCTTACAAAGAGATTTGTATTATATTCAATAGAATGCACGGAATCATCCGAAAACCAAGACGTAACCATGAGTAATTTGGAGCCATAACCCCCCTGAATTTGTCAATTTGACTAGAATGTGTTAGGACACACTCGGATAGATTGTTCTTCCATCTATCACAATCCTTACATTGATATTGAGTGTTTAAATCTGTGTTTTGCCAGGTTAGAGAAAGGTGTAGACAAGAATGGTCCATTTTCCAAGACAGATTTGCAGCTGCAGACAAGGCTTAT
>NW_020650577.1:0-302 GCF_003573695.1 Papaver somniferum | reverse complement strand
GCCTTTCTTTGATATAATTCACTTTCTTGTCTCCCTCTTCATCGCACTAACACAATCAGGTAAGCCCATGCCTTCTAACCCCACTGGAATTGTTGTAACTTTATCTCTTCCATCAATTACTCGAACAACAGCAACAATAACTCAATACCAGTCCCTGGTTAGCAGCTGAAACATCATCTAAAACAAGTTGTTAACCCTTAGAAGGAAGCCAGTAGCAGCATACATCTTTCACTGCCATAGCTCAACCAAATCACCACAGTTTCAGACCTCAGCTCCTATCTCTTCCATGAACATCATATCAC
>NW_020650576.1:0-835 GCF_003573695.1 Papaver somniferum | reverse complement strand
CCAACGTTTGCAGCTGACCCTAGGAATGTGAGACTTGCATTAGCAAGTGATGGCATGAATCCTTACGGAAATATGATGAATCCGCATAGTACATGGCCAGTGGTTCTAATCATCTACAACTTACCACCATGGGAGGTTATGCAAGAGCAAAACTTCATTTTGTCTATGATAATTTCGGGACCCAAGTCACCGGGAAATGATATCGATGTTTATTTACAACCCCTTATAGAAGAATTGAAGGAATTATGGTACGTTGGTGTTACCACTTACGATGCTTCGAAGAAAGAGTATTTTCAGTTGCGCACAGCAATGCTTGGCACTATTAATGACTTTCCTGCACTAGCTATGCTCTCCGGGTGGAGCACCAAGGGGTCCTTAGCATGTCCGTGTTGTAGGTCCGACCCATGTTCAACTCGACTGCGGTATGGAGGTAAGTTTTGTTACATGCAACATCGCCGGTTCTTGCCTGCTGATCACAAGTGGCGACAACAGACAACACCCTTCAACGGGGAAAAAGAGCTTAGAGAAAAACCACATCTAATGAATGGGGATGAGATAAATCATCAGTTGGCACATTTTGAGCAAGTAGAATTTGGTAAGAATGCCAAACAGAACGGTCTGACACCAACAGTACCGGTCGATTTTGACCACAATTGGAAAAAAAAGTGTATTTTTCGGGAAGAGTTGCCATATGTGAGCACAATTTTGTGTTTCCATAATCTTGACGTGATGCACATTGAGAAAAATATCTTGGAAATTTTGTTGGGAACAGTAATGAAAGTAGAAGGGAAGACAAAAGACAATATCAAGGCCCGTTTTGATCTCAAGGATATGG
>NW_020650575.1:0-1010 GCF_003573695.1 Papaver somniferum | reverse complement strand
ACAGAACTCCAACCTTAATCTCCTCACTATGAGTCTATGACCAAGTGTGTGAAATAGATATTTAGAATATTAAATCTAGTCTCTATCGAGCCAGAAATTAAGACCATTGTCTCCATTAATCTGAGCTTGTAGTACGACTCTTATAACTCATGATACGTATCAAGATTCCTATTCTCGATACTGTATATGAAACTTCTTTTCTGTTGTTTGATAGACTGAAAATTATTAAGACTCTCAGTCCTTTTGAGGAACATTAACCCCATGGGCAATAATTTCTCTGCACGGGATCCTAAGAGGGGGAATGAACCTGGCTGAAGCTAGGTTAGGATTAGATCCTTCAACTAATTTGGTAAAAGCATCAGTAGTAACTTCCTCATTTTTCCCCTGTAGTCAAGTAATAATTGAACATATGCACTTCTTGTTTAACAATGATGTCACATTGTAGTATTCTTCTTTTAAAATAGTGAATTTCTTAATTTTAACCCTGCAGATGAATTGTTTTCTTCTTTGTTACCAGTTTCTTTGAATTGATTTGTTAAAAAATCTGATTTACGGCTAGAATTATATTGGGTGAACTAAAATGAGTAAGTGACTCCATTTGATATATGATTTCAGATGGCACCAAACTTCTTTTTTACATCTTATATTTCCCATTATGGGTTTAAAGAAAAATTATCACAAGTACAATGAATCAATGATTGTCCTTATTCGAACAACTTATTTTCAGTGTGGAAGGAAAAAAGAACAAGAAATCACACAACACAAATGCTTCTTAGTTGATGAAGCATTAACCATGCAAATGTTTCAACCCGTAAATCTTATGGTTAATTGCCGAGAAGTTAATGATTAGAATTGGAAGAAGATGCTCCAACGTCAGCAGTTCGCGAAGTGTTTTCTGCAGAGCTATTACCATTGCCATGGGGGACTGCGTTACTCTCTACAGACTTTGCATGTAAACCTTCACCAACTGTTTCGTTCTTCTTGATTGCTTCCTGAATATGGATATCCTC
>NW_020650574.1:0-454 GCF_003573695.1 Papaver somniferum | reverse complement strand
TTTTTCAGAGCTTTTTAGAGTTTTTCAGAGCTCTTTAGATATTTTATGGCTTTTTAGAGTTTTCAAGGTTTTTTAGAGTTCCAAAGGCTTTTTAGAGAACATTCAAAGTTGATCTTCACTATTGTAGGGATTTGATATTATCATTCTTTAACGAATCTCCTAGCTATTAGATCCCAGTGCTACGGAGTATAATTAAATTTAAGCTTTTCAAAGCTTTTTGGAGTCTTCTTGAGCTTTTTAGAGTTTCTCAGAGCTCTTTCAAGGCTCTTTAGAGTTTTTAGGAAACATTCAAAAATAATCTTCATTATTGTAGGGAATTTGTTAGTATCATTCTTTATAAAGAATTAAGTTACTTTCAGTTGGCTTTAACGAATCCTCTGGATAGTAAATAATAGTGCTACGAAATATAATTAACTTAAAGCTTTTTCAGAGATTTTTAGAGTTTTTCAGAGCT
>NW_020650573.1:0-6920 GCF_003573695.1 Papaver somniferum | reverse complement strand
CTAAGATTCTAAGTGAGAGAGACAATGGGAGTTTTCCTAGTCAGACACAACCTAACCCCAAAGGAGAGAAATCATACCATCATGTGAATGCTGTCACAACCCTTAGGAGCGGAAAGAAAGTTGACAACAAGGTTACCATGCCTGATAGCGAACATGCTCTATTTCACCCTGCTGAGCCAGAGAATGAAGAGACTGATAGAGTCTCCAAAGAGACCAATGAGGGTCTTGTTGAGCCTCACTTCATTCCCAGAGCCCCATTTACACGGCTATTAGCACCAACAAAAAATGATTCAAACTTTAATGACATAATGGAGGTTTTTAAGAAACTTACCATAAACCTTCCGTTACTAGAAGCAATTAGGCAACTAACGGCTTATGCCAAGTTCCTTAAAGATCTTTGGACACGAAAGCGTAATCTTAATGTCCATAAGAAAGCCTTTTTAGCTGGTCAAGTAAGTTCCATTCTTCTGAACCAAACACTCCCTAAGTATAAGGATCCTGGATGCCCTACCATATCTTGTGAAATTGGTAATCACATGGTCGACAAGGCATTACTTGACTTAGGAGCTAGTGTTAACTTACTCCCATATCATGTATACACCCAGCTAGGTCTTGGTAAGCTGAAACCGACCAACATGACACTATAATTAGCTGATAGGTCTATCAAAGTCCCTCGTGGTGTCATAGAGGTTGTTCTGGTTGAGGTTGATAAGTTTATTTATCCAGTGGATATTTTTGTTCTAGACACCCAACCAGTTTAGGACCCAAGTGCTCACATCCCGGTGATTTTAGGTCGCCCATTCTTAGCCACATCTAATGTTGTCATCAATTGTAGAACCAGACTTATGAACATATCTTTTGGTAATATGACTACCGAGCTAAATGTCTTTAATGTCATTAAGTCTTCTGAGATAGATGATTTAGAAGTGGTACATGGGCTTCTACATAGAGTTCTTTGTGACGTCCAATTTCCCCATACTTAACTAGCATAAGGAGCATATTAGGCTTAAATGAGCCCATTTTTAGTATGAAATATTATGCTACAAACAAATCCACTTTCAGGTTAATCTCTTCATATTAAGCTTTGAAATATGATCGCTCTCCTGAACTATGATGTAAATTATTCTTATATGACTGAGTATAATTATGATCAGTCTAATATAGATTTTATTCTTTAGTATAATTGGCTTAAACCGGGACCAAAATTCTTATACGGAATTTATTCCCATATGAAGTAATTTTACGAAAAGAATATTGTCACATATTCAATTATGACCGAAGATCTAAATTTTCGTTATAAAAAAAATGTAAAAACCTCGTAGCTGAGAAATATCCAAATTTTTTTGCCATCAATGTAAGCTTCATCCTTAAATCGTATAAAAACGACGAGATTCGCCAATTTCATAAAAGCATAAACATGATGAAGAAAATTGTGCAATAGAGATCAAAAGGAAAGGAAACACAAAATATAAAGACAAATTATACTAAAAGAAATATATCTAGTTAGTTAAAAAGGAGAAACTACCGCGAACCAGAAAAGCATTGAAGGAAAAAAATGACTTCAAGTTGCATCGTAATAATTACAGAAGAAAACATGGTCATAAGGGTGGAAGAAATCAATTAATATTTACCATATAAATACTTAACTTGATCCAAGGTTTTATTAATATTAAGCATTTTAGGTTTTTCAAGAAAATTATTAGAGTAAGGGTTTTCTTATTTTGAGCATCTTTTATTTATATATTATAAGTATTTAATCACTAATCATGGGAAAGTGTAAAAAGTTATAAAATTTAAGATAAAATAATTCTTTGCAATTGGGAATGCAAATATTCATGGATTTTTGAATTTCTCTCTACAAATGCTTAAATTGAGGTGGCAAAATCCTGTTAAGTTTGATGAAAATTATTAATAGATTGTCATTTTGGAAGATTTAAAGATCGCCGACTCCACCACAAAACAAGGACTCCCCTTAATTTCTTTGAGGCTAGACCCCACTCATACCTATTCCCGTGAGTGAGCGGTTTATATACCGTTCAAGAGGACGGTCTTTTTAGAAGCATTGTAAATATAATTTATAACTGAGCCACATCAATCATCATATTTTGATCGTCACATCCTAGTGAGCCATATCCCATAAGAAATGGCACATCACAAATAAAACGCACTGACCAAGCAAATAGTAGACGCGTTCCTTAGAAAAAAAGGTAATTGCATTCTAACAAATTTTGACAGCAATAATGTTGTCTCAAAGTATATCCAACAAAAATTATTAGGATCCGTTTAACAAAATTATACAAGCCCGACGTTTGTTCAAATAAAGAAAAATGGAAGAGGAATTAGTTAATAAAAGTGTCTAATTAAATAGCCCAAAGACCATCAAGTACGGGATAATAGACTGTTAAAGTATAAGTCGGGTCAAATGTGCACAAAAAAGGATTTGGTCAGATATACCATTTATTTTAAACTTTATTTTTTTTGTTATCCTTTTCTTTATTTCTTTTCTCTCCAATTTAAATTAATCACGAAAAAAAATCTTAATTTCCAGGATATAAGTAGGGTTTTAATAAAACTTATATTTTTTGAAAGGACTTGAAAATTCTATGAAGTAAGATCCATTGTTGATATAAGATTCGAAAAAAATATATTTATGTAAAACTAGACCGATGGTACATTATGCACCCAAGTGTACCTGGCCAAAATCTATTTCCTATAAGAATGCATGATGCATCCAAATACAACCTGAACAAAACCTATTTCCTATAAGAATAAGAATTATGCACCTAGGAGCGACCTGGTCAAAATATATTTCCTATAAGAATCTAAACATAAAAATATGCATTATGCACTTACGTGCTTAGGGAAAAACCCATTTCTTGTCAAAATACATACTATGCACTCAGGTGCATCTTATGTACTTCGTGGACAAATCAATATTTAACTTTGTAATCACCTGTAATATATTATACACTACCAAGATCTCTAGTTAATGGTCTCAAACAATAAGTCCAACACCATTACCATCACATTTACCATGAAAACATCAACGAAAAAGCGATATTAAAAGGAAAAATAAGAAGAGCAACAAAAAATTTAAAAAATATATATATATATACGTTATGCGCTCGTGTGCAGTGACAGAACTAGAGATTAGAGTTCAGGGGGCTAAAATAAATTTTATATGAATACATAGACTTTAATGGCTGAGTGTCAAAAATAAATATAAGAGTTTTTAAGTTGTTTTTATGAGTTTATGTGGGATAGATCCATGGTTAGTCAACCATTGATTCCGCTTCTGCTCATATGCAACCTGACAATATATATATATATATTCATCAGAATGTGCATTATACATTCAGATGCATGTTGTATATTTCGTAAAAAAATCTAAAGTTACCTACAAATGTATTACCTAAAATGAAGGAATCAAATTAGAAAAGTTCACTTCTATTGGGGCATTTTCAAGAGAAAAAAATTTCAACCAAAGCTCCACGCTCATTTACCAAGTTTTGGATATTATAAAAGTATCTTCTTGATCCTTGTTTATTTGAACCGTAATTATATTTTGCTTGTCCTGTAATCGAAAAAATTAAATTCATGGGATAATTAACCAAAAAAATGCGAAATTAATTTCAGACAAGTATCGATAAGCAAGAACCTTGTCCATGCAGGGTCATAAGAAAATTATTACAAAGGAATTGAAATGAGATCTGAATAGAAATTGAAAATGAAGCGAGAAAATATAAATTAGCATTTCAGGTCTCTTTTTATGGTATCATCTTATACGCGCATGCGACTAACTAATATAAAACTCATAAGACAAATTGTGTTCTACACGTGAGAGCTAACTCGAACAACTATTCATCTCCTCCTCCTCTAACAAAACTTCAGGATTTTCAGCAGACTGAGTTGATGTTGATGATCTAAAAACAAGAGAATAAGTAGAATAACATATAAGATGATAGCTTTCTGATAATAGTAATGCTAGTCGCAAGCTATGAGGAAAATCGGAAATATAAATGCGTTTAAGGATAAAAAAATTAGGTTGGTTCTTGCAGCTTAATAAAATAACCACTAATATGGGTCCAAATTTTCCAGTGTCATATTTGGATCTCAGTCAAATAGTTATAATTGAATAACTAGTTAAATTTTCTATATTCAAGTATATTTTAAAATTATCTTTTAGGAATATGATTTTTTTATAAAATAATCATAAGTTATTATAAAGAAAACAACGTAACTCAATATTTTGAAACTTCTATTTTTTCGTAAAGCTTAAAGATGTTTTTTCTTTTGAAATTCGGACAATTATATTTCACTTTGATGCCAAAAAGATTAAATTTATTTTTCTTAAGGATTTTTATTTTCTCATTTTCAAATACCAAAAAAAATAATTGACTGAATCTTTTAGCTTACTTAGCTTCCATGACTTAATTTTATATTTTATTTTTCCATCATCAAATGTCAGTGGTGGTTGGTAATAATTTCTTTGTTTTGTGAAATTTTGTCTTGATCTTCGTCATCCATCCACCTGCATCTGATGGTGCAAAAATGAAGTATAAATTTAAATAACGGATCGTAAGTTAAAGGATTCGATCCGTTTGTTTTTTCAGCAACTCTGATGTGGTCTCTGGCTCCAGTAGCTGGAAAGAATCTTCTTTTGAGCTGGAAAAGGTTCCGTTAAAACTTCGAGCTATCAATAATTTTTTAAAATATTTAAAATGATTTTCTAAGTCTTTTAAACATTTAAAATATATGTATCTAATAATATATATAAATTTAGTTAATGTTAAATATAGAATGTAAAAAGGTTTTCCCAAAGGGTATCTTATTTTCTTAGAAACCCAATTTTCTTTTTAGAAAAACATTAAATATATATAATAAAAACTCTTAAAGTTCTTATAAATCCCCTTTTTAGAAAAATAAAATCAGAATTATATTTCTTAACATTTTGAATGATAAACCTAGTTAGCTTTTACTAACTAATCAACCACCTGATTAGGACCAAATATGGCATTCGGTGTATTGGAACTTAGGGAGTAATTGTCAATTTTGTAGGGCCCAGTTTAAAAATAAGCCAACAGAGTTTTTGAAAGGAGATAATCAAACATACCTTTGATTTAATAAACACGAATTCTCGCAAACATTTTGGATACCTTCTACGCATTTAAGTGTCTTTGTTGCGTTAGGATCATTATTATCAATCTGCAATAAAATTTGAAATACATTATCGAGCGACAGAGTATAAAAAATGTACTTGTTAGTTGTTTTTTTCTGAACTATTATATTCAACAAGCAAAACAAAGTAGAAAGTATAAGCAAGGATTAAATATATAGCTAGGTCATCCAAGTTAAAATTCAAGTCGTAAATGTTATACATTCTAAACCCCATGAAGTTGTTATTATTTAATTGATTCGTAGTGAATCAGAATTGGTGCGGCTCAAAAACGCAAATAATATATACATATCGCGTATATTGTTGAACCACTATTAATTTTTTGTGTTTAATCAACTTTGTCGCTCTTTATTAGTCTTTGCACTTTGTTCGCATATTATTTGCCATATTATTCCACGATCATGTTTTTCTGTATAACATGGTTTGTTAGATTTCATGTTTAGTGTATTAAAGGAGGAAACAAAGATCCTAACAACATTCTAAAATTTAGTTGTGGTTCAAGGCTTGGCTTAACTTGCAAGTAAATGGTTTGGCACTGAAGAATTATATTTTTTCCCCGAATCATTTATAACAGATAAATGATGTCCATTGAGTGTTCGAGAGGTTGGCCCATCTCCAATGATCATTGACATTATTCGTTGTACCTTGGATATCATTATAGTCTTCGATTCTTGTAAGAATACTGCTATACATATAAGTATTCTGTTGGGCCTTGTAATAATTTTCGTTAATTGTAGAATAATTTTAAGTTATGCCGGTTACCATTTTTGGAATTATTTTTTAATATCTATGCTTTAATAGAAGGTCGAGATTTAATGATACAACTAAACTCTCGTAACTTTGTTCTCTTTCTACTTATAAGAAGACAATAACAATCTATATTGGGTTCTAGAATTTACTATTCATAACCGCAGAAGTGAAGAAGGAGAAACTAAGGCATCCACAAGGTATTACGGCTATCACTAAAATTGATCAATGAGGGATTATGGATTAGCGGTATAAGGTATTTTTTATAAACTCTGTTAGCATATTACGGCGTGACTATCATGAAATTCAATGATCCTATTTGAGTATCTATAAAACTTAAAAATGATTGAGTTCAATAAATTAAGATGAAAAGTTAGAATGTACTGGAATCTGGGTTACATATAAATACATTCATCTATATATGAAAATATTTGGGGCGTCGCGTCTCTTGTTTTCTCTTTTTTCTTGTTTGGGGTTGACTGTCTTGCTACTAGGGCTTGAAGATGATGGGTGGTGGTGTTATTCAAGGGATCTATCTCCTAGCTTGCTGCGTTGGAAGAGCTAATCATAGAATTCAAGATGAGTTATCCTAATGGACATACTCATGACCAAGATCTTAATCACCACCAGGGTACGAATCTAGATTATCAACCACCTCCCAATCTTGGATATCATCAAAGATATCCACCAACTCCTGATATCTATGGGACTCTACTACCACAATAACAACCACAGTACCAAGATTAAGTTGGCTTTTTGTTGATGCCGAATGTTGGATGACTGTTGCTGCCGTTCAATGGTGATTACTAGCGGTGGAGGTTTTGTGCCGGTCGTGCTAGCTCTTTTGGGGTTAAAGGTTTTAAGCAGAGTTTTGTATCTAAGTTTTTCCTACGATTCGAGTCGGGCTTAGGTTTTTTTATGCAATCGGGGACGAATCAAATTTGGCAGGGTTATTTGGACAAATGCCTTATACAACTATCGTACAGTTAGTATTTTC
>NW_020650572.1:0-273 GCF_003573695.1 Papaver somniferum | reverse complement strand
AGTACATCAGAGACATGGTCAATAATATGAGGATGAAATTTGATAGCTACTGGAAAGAAAGTAACACTTTGATGGGCATTGGGGTTGTTTTAGATCCTAGGTACAAAGCTAAATGGGTGGAGTTTGTGAAGAGAGTATATGGTGTAGATAACTATAAAAGTCACTATAACAAATTTGAGCTTGCACTCAATGCTCTTTTCTGTGCTTATGAAACAAACACTACAGCTCCAGATTATTTTGATACTGCAATGCATTCAACTGCATTTGAGAGCT
>NW_020650571.1:0-523 GCF_003573695.1 Papaver somniferum | reverse complement strand
AAGAATCCCCTGGCTAATTGATACTTGTGCTACGAAATATAATTAAGTTAAAGCTTTTTCAGAGCTTTTCAGAGTTTTTCAGAGCACTTTAGATTTTTCAGAGCTCTGTAGACATTTTAGGGCCTTTTAGAGTTTTCAGGGTTTTCTAGAGCTTTCAAGGCTTTTTAGAGAACATTCAAAGTTGATCTTCATTTTTTTAGGGATTTATTATTATCATTCTTTAACGAATTTCCAAGATTGTAGATCCCAATGCTATGGAGTATAATTAAATTTAAGCTTTTCAAAGCTTTTTGGAGTCTTCCTGAGCTTTTTAGAGTTTCTCAGAGCTCTTCCAGGGCTCTTTAGTGTTTTTAAGGTTCTTAGGAAACATTCAAAGAAAATCTTCATTACTGTAGGGAATTTTGTAAGTATCATTCTTTATAAAGAATTAAGTTACATTCAATTGGGTTTAAAGAATCCTCTGGTTAGTAGATACTAGTGCTACGAAATATAATTAACTTAAAGCTTTTTCAGATCTTTTTAG
>NW_020650570.1:0-1093 GCF_003573695.1 Papaver somniferum | reverse complement strand
AAAAAAAATGGATAAATTGATGATAGTGTAAAGGTGATTTCACCCTTTCTTCTACCCCTATTTTGGGGTTTTATCAGACGTGGATACCACGATCCTAGCTGATGTTTAGTATGGCTTGCTATTATCCTACTACTCTTTACCAAATTAGGATAGCACGATCTTTCTTTTCTCCGTAGCTTCCATTTACCAAATTGGTATACGCTCTCTTTACCAAATTAGTAACCATGACACAATATCTAATTCGATTCGTCTCATCCAAAACTGTTACATTGAAAGCCATAGATGTCATCAACATCACCTTTGGTTCGTTAGAAAAATAATGTGTACACAAGTCTTTGTGCGCCATACCAAAACATAATTTGCACCGAGCTTGTTGATCATCTTCTGAAAAATCAATTAACATTAACAAAACCATGTAGTATAAAAACATTGAGATCGTTTATATTGTTTGAGGTTTATGATGCCTAAAACAATTTAAAGTTTAATCATAAGATTTCAAATGATACAACAAGAAGATAATTGCTATTGGGATGATCAACCAAAATTAATTTTTATTTTCAATCCTTTACAAACCAAGTTGATCGATTTCTTTTTCTTTGATGGAAAAATTATTTGATTGACAAGTAGTTCATAGAAATGCTTGTCATTTTTAGGATTTTTCTCAGAAACCACTCACCATCAACAAGCACCGGAAAGATCTTTTTTGTTTTTTTTGGAGAGATGATGTGGCAAGCATTTAATCTTACAAAAATATCTTGGGTGGGAGAAGAAATTGAAATTAGTAGCGTGTCTTGGTTTATTTGCTAATTAGTGGACCTCATTTTAGATAATTAATAGGGAAAAAGCTACTTTTACTAGAGGGAAAGCCGATTTTGGCTGGATTAAAACAAAAAAAACGTTGTATTCTTAAATCATCGGGAAAATGTACGAAGAAGCTTGCCTTGATCAGTTCTTTGCATTTCCAAAAGGTACACTGTACACACGTGAACAGTGGTGAACTTCCAATATTCTAAATAAGATGCACGTTAGAGAGTTACATTTTTGTTGGATCCAGAAGGTTTACCTATTGGGAAGGCATTAAGCATATACGTGA
>NW_020650569.1:0-1093 GCF_003573695.1 Papaver somniferum | reverse complement strand
AAAAAAAATGGATAAATTGATGATAGTGTAAAGGTGATTTCACCCTTTCTTCTACCCCTATTTTGGGGTTTTATCAGACGTGGATACCACGATCCTAGCTGATGTTTAGTATGGCTTGCTATTATCCTACTACTCTTTACCAAATTAGGATAGCACGATCTTTCTTTTCTCCGTAGCTTCCATTTACCAAATTGGTATACGCTCTCTTTACCAAATTGGTAACCATGACACAATATCTAATTCTATTCGTCTCATCCAAAACTGTTACATTGAAAGCCATAGATGTCATCAACATCACCTTTGGTTCGTTAGAAAAATAATGTGTACACAAGTCTTTGTGCGCCATACCAAAACATAATTTGCACCGAGCTTGTTGATCATCTTCTGAAAAATCAATTAACATTAACAAAACCATGTAGTATAAAAACATTGAGATCGTTTATATTGTTTGAGGTTTATGATGCCTAAAACAATTTAAAGTTTAATCATAAGATTTCAAATGATACAACAAGAAGATAATTGCTATTGGGATGATCAACCAAAATTAATTTTTATTTTCAATCCTTTACAAACCAAGTTGATCGATTTCTTTTTCTTTGATGGAAAAATTATTTGATTGACAAGTAGTTCATAGAAATGCTTGTCATTTTTAGGATTTTTCTCAGAAACCACTCACCATCAACAAGCACCGGAAAGATCTTTTTTGTTTTTTTTGGAGAGATGATGTGGCAAGCATTTAATCTTACAAAAATATCTTGGGTGGGAGAAGAAATTGAAATTAGTAGCGTGTCTTGGTTTATTTGCTAATTAGTGGACCTCATTTTAGATAATTAATAGGGAAAAAGCTACTTTTACTAGAGGGAAAGCCGATTTTGGCTGGATTAAAACAAAAAAAACGTTGTATTCTTAAATCATCGGGAAAATGTACGAAGAAGCTTGCCTTGATCAGTTCTTTGCATTTCCAAAAGGTACACTGTACACACGTGAACAGTGGTGAACTTCCAATATTCTAAATAAGATGCACGTTAGAGAGTTACATTTTTGTTGGATCCAGAAGGTTTACCTATTGGGAAGGCATTAAGCATATACGTGA
>NW_020650568.1:0-909 GCF_003573695.1 Papaver somniferum | reverse complement strand
TGCCAATGGCGCGTGTGGCGTCTTTGGCCTTGGTTTGCACGGCTTGGCATGCCAGGTTGCAAGTGTTGCTTGGCATGTGCCAATGGCGTGTATAGCAATTCGTCCAAGGCTTGGCGCAAGGGAAGCGCTTTGTATGTGCGCTTGGAACATGTGGCGGGGCCGGCCAAGGCTTGGCGCAAGAGAAGCGCTGGTATGTGCGCTTGGCACGTGTGGCGGAGCCAGCCAAGGCTTGGCGCTGGGCTTTCCGCGTTTTGGCGCAAGGGGAGCGTCGTACGTGTGCTTGGCACATGTGACATGTTGGCATGCTACTGGCGCAGTGGTGCGGCTGGCATGTTTGGCATGCTGCTGGCACGGTAGTGCGGCTGGCATGATTGGCATGCTGCTGGCACAGTAGTGCGGCTGGCATGATTGGCATGTTGCTGGCACGGTAGTGCAGGATTTAGGGTTTGGTGTATCGAAACCCTAATTTACCGTTAAAAAAGGTACCCCGGTAATTCTTACGTGAGCGCGTTAAATTATTTACTAAATGCGCTAGCGGCGTTAGTGACGTCATGTTAGGTGCGGGGTTTTAAGATTTTACCCCTTGTCCTAAAGCCACCATCAACACTAACATAACACAAACCCTAAATAGAACTCTTCTAGAACTCTCTCGAACCGGCACAACTTGCTTTGACTTCCAAATATGACACAGTGTGTCAACAACGTATGTTGATCCACCCTGACGTGTCAACAATACTTGTTGATCCATGCACTGTGTCAACAATACTTGTTGACCCACGAACCAAATCACCATATCTTGGTTTAACTTCCAACATTGTCGAGCTAAATGTTTCCTTCAAATGCCACGTAGCGTATTTTCTTGTATTGCTTTTGTTGTTTTTGTGTGTATATTTTTATTAACGTGTTCCA
>NW_020650567.1:0-962 GCF_003573695.1 Papaver somniferum | reverse complement strand
CTTTGGCCTTGGTTTGCACGGCTTGGCATGCCAGGTTGCAAGTGTTGCTTGGCATGTGCCAATGGCGTGTATAGCAAGTCGGCCAAGGCTTGGCGCAAGGGAAGCGCTTTGTATGTGCGCTTGGAACATGTGGCGGGACCGGCCAAGGCTTGGCGCAAGAGAAGCGCTGGTATGTGCGCTTGGCACGTGTGGCGGAGCCAGCCAAGGCTTGGCGTTGGGCTTTCCGCGTTTTGGCGCAAGGGGAGCGTCGTACGTGTGCTTGGCACATGTGACATGTTGGCATGCTGCTGGCGCAGTGGTGCGGCTGGCATGTTTGGCATGCTGCTGGCATGGTAGTGCGGCTGGCATGATTGGCATGCTGCTGGCACGGTAGTTCGGCTGGCATGATTGGCATGCTGCTGGAACGGTAGTGCGGCTGGCATGATTGGCATGTTGTTGGTACGGTAGTGCGGCTGGCATGATTGGCATGTTGCTGGCACGGTAGTGCAGGATTTAGGGTTTGGTTTATCGAAACCCTAATTTACCGTTAAAAAAGGTACCCCGGTAATTCTTACGTGAGCGCGTTAAATTATTTACTAAATGCGCTAGCGGCGTTAGTGACGTCATGTTAGGTGCGGGGTTTTACGATTTTACCCCTTGTCCTAAAGCCACCATCAACACTAACATAACAAAAACCCTAAATAGAACTCTTCTAGAACTCTCTAGAACCGGCACAACTTGCTTTGAATTCCAAATATGACACAGTGTGTGAACAACGTATGTTGATCCACCCTGACGTGTCAACAATACTTGTTGATCCATGCACTGTGTCAACAATACTTGTTGACCCACGAACCAAATCACCATATCTTGGTTTAACTTCCAACATTGTCGAGCTAAATGTTTCCTTCAAATGCCACGTAGCGTATTTTCTTGTATTGCTTTTGTTGTTTTTGTGTGTATATTTTTATTAACGTGTTCCA
>NW_020650566.1:0-465 GCF_003573695.1 Papaver somniferum | reverse complement strand
TCAGACAATTTTATTCTTCGTCCCTGAGTACTTTATTAAGGACTACTTGTTTTGCTTAGAAGAGAATTTCAAAGACAAAATTATTCGTCTCTACAACCTAAAATAATTATTGAATTTAAGTTTTATTAAACCATATATTTAAATATGAGATTACCATTACTATGGCAAACAACCTAAAAACAAAACAAAAAGAAAAACAGCAAAAATTGAAATTCATCTAGAAATTAAATCTCTTGTGTATTATTCTGAACACTAAAAAATTAAAATACTATATTCATAACTTGAAACCACCCATCATCCAGGTCCATTTGATTCAACATTTGAATCCATATCTCTTGTTGGATACCAAATCTGCTTGCATCTTCCGGATTCCAAATCTGCTTGCATATTCCGGATTCTCTTCTTTCAAAAACTATGATATACCTCTGCGCATTGCAGGAACATCTTAAAGCCAATTCCGGAGCT
>NW_020650565.1:0-524 GCF_003573695.1 Papaver somniferum | reverse complement strand
AAGTTTCTAGAACACTGGATTTTTTGTTTCCATGTTGTAGGGAATTGAAAGACGATTCTAACGAGCCAAAAATCACTCAATTCGGACTGAAAACGAAGAAGTTAGTGACGAAATAAGCTTTGAACGAAACGCGCGCTGTTGCATACATGGCAGTGATGACTGTGCAGAATTGCTGACGTGTTACTGCTGATTGGGATGACTTGAGGACGTGGCGTACGAACGACACTGACGTGGCAGCTGACACATAAAAACATCCATCATATTGTGACGCTGACGTGGCAAAAATTGATGATGTGTCGTTGCTGACTGGACTGTATGCTGATGTGGCACTATTGGTGTGGATGATTCTGCTGACGTGTCATTAGAGTATGATGACATGTCACTGATGACGTGGGCTTCTGTTGACATGGCGAATCCATTCAACTGGTTGGGCCCTATCAGTCTGGTTTGTTTTGAACCGTACTGAACTGGTTCGATCTGAACAAAACCGGTCTGACACTGAACCTGTTTGTGAACCGGGAGCT
>NW_020650564.1:0-914 GCF_003573695.1 Papaver somniferum | reverse complement strand
CTGTCAACACGGCAGTCTAAATCCTTAATTGTTCGCCAACAAAAGCAGTTATCAACAAAACTCCTTATGAAGCTTGGCATAAGAAAAAGACTGAGGTAACTTCTTTCAGAATATTTGGTTGCTAGCATACTCACATGTTCCATCCCAACAAAGAGAAAAGTTTGATAAAAAAGGAGAAAAGCTAATATTCATCGAATACAGCGAAGAGTCTAAAGCATATAGACTTCTAAAGCCAGAAACAAAGGAACTGGTAATTTCAAGAGATGTTATCTTTGATGAATTCAAATCTTGGGATTCAAATGATGAACCAGACAACCAAGAGTTTCCACTACTCATTGAAGGCGAGCCAGATCAGCAACGTCAGGAAGAAAGTACTCCACCAGCAAGCCCGAGATCTCCTAGTCCAACACAACAAAATCCAAGTTCATCGGAAGAAAGTGCCCCACCAAGAAAGGTGCGTTCCCTAAGAGATATTTATGATATATCTAATTGTGCGTTTATAGAACTAGAGCCTCAAAAATATGAGGAAGCGGCGAAGGAAGAAAAATGGAGACATTCCATGGACGAAGAAATGTGAGTAATCGAGAAAAACAAGACATGGGAGCTTGTTAATCAGCCAAGTGACAAAGAGATCATTGGTCTGAAATGGGTCTACAAGACAAAGTACAACGAAGATGGTTCGATTCAAAAGCACAAGGCAAGGATAGTTGCAAAAGGATATTCCCATCAACCAGGAATCGAATACAACGAGACATTCGCCCCAGTCGCGCGCATGGAAACAATCCGGATGGTGTTAGCTTTGGCAGCTCAACTAAAAATTAAGGTCTACCAATTGGACGTAAAGTCGGCGTTCATAAACGGAGAACTTGAAGAAGAGGTGTACGTTGAAAAACCTCAATGATATGTCCGAAAAG
>NW_020650563.1:0-820 GCF_003573695.1 Papaver somniferum | reverse complement strand
TTTTGTAGTAGGTTTTGATAAGATTTGTAGTCCTTTAAAGGAAGGTGGTCTTGGGATCACTAGCCTAAGGACTATGAATAAAGCTTTGCTGATGAAATTATGGTGGTCTATAAAATCTTCTCGTAAGAGGTGGGCTCGGTTTTTGGAAGCCAAATTCACTTGTAGGGATGGTCGTATTAAGATGGCGGGGGTGAAATCTTCTATTCTTCCTGGTCTTCGTTGGGTTCATAAGGAGATGGTGAATAACACGAAGTGTTTCATTGGTGATGGTAGGGATACTTCTTTATTCTTTGATATTTGGTATGGAAATACAACCTTAGCTAGTGTTTTAAATCGCACGAACTTAGACAGATCAGCTCGTGTATGTGATATTATTGTGCAAGGTGATTGGCAGATTCAAGGAGTTCATTTGCAGCTCCTATTAAGTACTGGTGTGGTGCAACAAGATTTACCAAAAATTCATATGGGAGTGGATAGGCGTATTTGGATGCCTGATTTACATGGTAAATTTTCTGTCAAGGCGGCAAGGGAGTTGATTAGGAAGAAATATCCTATTTTGAGGGAGGCGGGGCTCTTATGGAAGAGGGTAGTGCATCCTTCATTGGCGGCTCAGAAATGGAAGTTTATTCGTGGTGCATGTGCAACTCTTGATAAGGTACGCAGCAGATTCAAATTTCAACTTGCATCTAAATGTAGTGTGTGTCAGATTGAGGAGGAGTCTCTCCAACATATTCTTTGGAGCTGTAATTTTGCGCGTCAAGCATGGGAGTGGATTGAAGGTATTTTCAAAATTAAACCTCATTATGATGCTATTTCTTCT
>NW_020650562.1:0-410 GCF_003573695.1 Papaver somniferum | reverse complement strand
TTCACTATTGTAGGGATTTGTTATTATCATTCTTTAACGAATCTGCTATCTTGTGGATCCCATTGCACCGGAGTATAATTAAATTTAAGCTTTTCAAAGTTTTTTGGAGTCTTCCTGAGCTTTTTAGAGTTTCCTTGAGCTCTTTCAGGGCTCTTTAATGTTTTTAGGGTTTCTAGGAAACATTCAAAGATAATCTTCATTATTGTAGGAATTTTGTTAGTATCTTTCTTTATAAATAATTAAGTTACTTTCAGTTGGCTTTAACAAATCCCCTGGCTAGTAGATACTAGTGCTGCGAAATATAATTAACTTAAAGCTTTTTCGTAGCTGTTTAAAGCTTTTCAGAGCTCTTTAGATTTTTATGAGCTCTTTAGATATTTTAGGGCTTTTTAGAGTGTTCAGGGTTTTTT
>NW_020650561.1:0-600 GCF_003573695.1 Papaver somniferum | reverse complement strand
GACGTAAAGAAGGGCGATTTTGGCACCGGGCCAGCGCGAACGCTAGCCCGACTATCAAAAATTACACGCCCGAGGTATCTGCATTTGAGATACTCGCAGAGGTCAACAGCGTCGGAGTGCAATGACGCCGTCTCGCCCTGAGGGAACCGCCTTCGTGATCACGGTTAACCCCTGCGCCAGGTAAGTATGACGCGCTGTGGGTCGTCCGCCACACTCCGGCCGGGTCGTGGGTGGGTGTGATCCGCGGGTGGCGGCGTCCCGCGGCAATAGCGTGGGCGCCACCTGTCGTCGGCTTTCGCCACCAGTCGGTAGCGGGTGGTGCGTGGGCGGGTGCGTGCCCAAAAAATGCAGGCAGTTCCGGTACCGGGAATCGAACCCGAGCCTCCTGGGTGAGAGCCAGGTATCCTAGCCACTAGACCATACCGGAGAACGCGGCGTTGGACGCGTGGGAGGGTGAGGTGGGCCGTCGTCAGGCGGGTGCCGGGCGCCCACGCCGGGGAGCCGGGGAGCAAAACAGAGTGTCCGCCCGATGTGGGACTTGAACCCACGACCCTGGGATTAAAAGTCCCATGCTCTACCGACTGAGCTAACCGGGCTCGT
>NW_020650560.1:0-428 GCF_003573695.1 Papaver somniferum | reverse complement strand
AGGAAAATTTTTAGGATTTGGACGCTTAGGAATTGGTGTTTCATCCTTATTTTCAATGTAAAGGATGACTTCCCTCTTTATGTTTGGAATCAACATACGTAGAAATGCAATTTGGATAACATGTAGAGCCTTTAAATGTATTATTTTTGACCGAAATCATTTTTAGAAAATTTTATAAAAAAAATGAGTTTATCTAGTTTATAGTTTGGTTTTAAAAAAAGGATTTCGACTTCTAACGAAGTCACAGGACTTCCTTGAGTCAATGCATCCAAAATGCAAGCTTTTTTCGACTCTCAAGCCTCTAGACATGTAATTTATGCAGGAAATATTTTTTCTGAAAATTTTCTATCAAAGGGGAGTCTTTCTGTTTCCTGATTTGGTCTTGATCATAGAGTTCCGACATCTAACGAAGCCTGCGGATTTCCTTG
>NW_020650559.1:0-585 GCF_003573695.1 Papaver somniferum | reverse complement strand
GACGTAAAGAAGGGCGATTTTGGCACCGGGCCAGCGCGAACGCTAGCCCGACTATCAAAAATTACACGCCCGAGGTATCTGCATTTGAGATACTCGCAGAGGTCAACAGCGTCGGAGTGCAATGACGCCGTCTCGCCCTGAGGGAACCGCCTTCGTGATCACGGTTAACCCCTGCGCCAGGTAAGTATGACGCGCTGTGGGTCGTCCGCCACACTCCGGCCGGGTCGTGGGTGGGTGTGATCCGCGGGTGGCGGCGTCGCGCGGCAATAGCGTGGGCGCCACCTGTCGTCGGCTTTCGCCACCAGTCGGCTGCGGGTGGTGCGTGGGCGGGTGCGTGCCCAAAAAATGCAGGCAGTTCCGGTACCGGGAATCGAACCCGAGCCTCCTGGGTGAGAGCCAGGTATCCTAGCCACTAGACCATACCGGACGCGTGGGGGGGTGAGGTTGGCCGTCGTCAGGCGGGTGCCGGGCGCCCACGCCGGGGAGCCGGGGAGCAAAACAGAGTGTCCGCCCGATGTGGGACTTGAACCCACGACCCTGGGATTAAAAGTCCCATGCTCTACCGACTGAGCTAACCGGGCTCGT
>NW_020650558.1:0-760 GCF_003573695.1 Papaver somniferum | reverse complement strand
TCTCCATAATATTTATTGAACTTTTTTCCAATAAAGGTATATGGTCATTTTCACAATATGTAATATTTACTTTATTTATTTTCAATAAGGGTAGTTCGGTCATTTTCACAGTCTCCATAATATTTATGGCACTTATTTCCAGTAAGGGTAATATGGTCATTTTTACAGTCTGTAATATTTACTTCACTTATTTCCGATAATGGTAGTCTGGTGGTGTGGTTAGAAAACACACAAAAACTCTTGCAAGTATACAAGGCCAAGTTTTAGTATAGAAAGTAAGCAAGGGATCATTCCACAGAGACTTGGGGTGTATTGAAGTTTCCTAGATAGCTGAGCTAGTGACAGGCAGTGAACTAAAGAACCAAAGAAAATTCAGTGGCAGTGAGCCAAAGGCAGTGAAGTCAAGAGGCAAAGAAACAAAGAAAATTCAAGAACAATTTAATCAAAACAGAAAACAAGCAAAACAGTTGAAGATGGAAGTGTCTGAAGATGGGTGAGAATTCTCCTTCACCTAGCTAGTTCACCTTGGTTACATCCCTGTCATGTGGTTAGTTAACTACCTAAAGTCCTTGGATAACCCCTAGCATTGTCTATCTGATTAAAGCATAGGCAATCACAGGTCATTTAGGGTCTAGGTCTCTAACTAATATGGCTTTGTGAATCCCTTAGATTATGACTAACTCCTAGCATTAATGGTCTGTTTAAAGCACCACTAATCACAAGCCAGTGAACCTTTGGAATGTTACTAACCTAAATGTTT
>NW_020650557.1:0-4431 GCF_003573695.1 Papaver somniferum | reverse complement strand
TATATATATATATATATTTTGATCAGAACCCATATATTATATCATTGATAAGAATTAGGACGAACCACAATAACATGTTATAGATATTGGATTCATCTCGCCTGTGAATAAATATGATAGTTTCTTCTGCTAAAACAACCCCTTTACATTCAACTCCAAAATCAAGTCTGATCATATTCAAATCATAACAAGATTCAGAGATTGAAAGCATAGAAATTGAGAGCATACCCCTAAGCATTACAAGAGAAATAAAAATCGTTTCATAAAACGAAAAGAGAATCATCACATGGATGAAGGAAAATCACCACAAAAGTGAAGAAAAAATCACCAAAAAGATGAAGATTATTACTACACAGGTAACTGACTAAAGAAAACAAAACCTTGATCCGACCGTTGGACCTGAAAAATTCAGATCAAGGTTATTCAGATCAAATTGGCCAGATCAAGGTTAAAGAATAGAAATGTCTATTGTAATAAGGCTGCTGACAGTTTAGCCAGGCATAGAAGGATTTTCAAAGTTACTAAAACTTTGTCCTTTAGATTCTCCTAGTGTTATTGCTAAGACAACATTTGGCCCGGTTTAGCTGATCTGAATCGATGAATTGGGCTATAACACCAAAAGGTCCAAAACAAAAGGGACGAGCTATCGCCCCTTGCTAGGCCTGTCCCTGAAATAGAGAGTTTAAAACCTAAACCTAATTCAATACAATCAAACCATTTTCTTTTATTACAGAAAACGAATCAAATCATCGAAAATCTCTGCCTCTTTTCGCTTCTACAATAATGGGAGGAGGTAAAGCTTATAAGAACAAGAGGAAATCGTTGTATCCTAGGAGGATTTATGCTCGGCCGAGGCGGAGAGTCGCTAATCCTATTACACCGGCGATGACTGCTGCGCGCAGAAGGCGTGAAAAGGATTTATCTGTTGCCGAGAAGCATGTCAATCATGGGTACCGATTGATATACACAAGTCATACGTAAGTAATCTAATTTCAATTTCAAATATTAAATGTTTTAGGTTAGCCGTTTTATTATATACCGGACTCGGTTAAACCCTAGAAATTCAGGTTGTTGCTGGATCCAAATTTCTCCTCATTTTCAGATGAATCTCTTTCAGAAGGAGAGGTTTTATGTTTCAATCTGATGACTTATATTTTTTGAGTAGTGGGTTTTTGCTTTCAATTGCATTTGCTAAAAGGAAGGATTAATGGAAAATTGGGGATAAGTCTTTGGATGTAGTACCATTTCTTGGGTTAATGCGTCTATTCTTGATGTGCTTGCATACAGTGCCTAGCATATTCATCTAAATTCTTGCTATTATTAGACAATGCATATGAGAAATTATAGGAATCATTAGTTTCTCTTCTCTAGTCTCAACATGCTTGATTAGGTCTGGTTTTAGATCTTCTTCACTCACTCCATCAATACACCAGGTCTGGTGATTTCTTTATGAGCTTGATTGGGAAATTGAGTATTGTTATGTTTCCCAATGCCTTTTTAAGGAAGAATTACTTTGATCTTTTGCAGCAATAGGTTCAAAATCATAGCCGATGATGTCAGACGTCAGTTGGAGAAAAGATGGAGAGGTCTTCTTGTCTTCAGGTGGATATTGAAGGTATATCTTATAGCTAGCTTTCTCTTGAAATAAAATTAGAAAAAAAAATTAATCTCCGGATCTCACCTTGTATTTATTATTTATTTCTAATAGCCTGGGAGTAACATTGCATTTCAAGTCGAAGAGAGACCTTCGCTCAGTACCGCTTATAGGTTGTATAGATCACACCAGGTAACATCTCCTTTCCTTTTCTGTCTTTGAATCTCTCAAATCTGGAAAAAAAAAAGAGATCTGTCTAGTCATACTTTAGTTCCTTCATTTTTTCAGCAGGGGGACTGGGAGCTCAGTCAAATGACTACATCTAGGCACAGTAGAAGGATCTACAATGATGACCTCTCAGATGAAGTTGGCCTTCACGGAGGTATTGTTGGTACCTGAACCAGATGAAGTTTGGTCTCGTTTCTTGAAACATCATTCTTCTTCTTTTTTTTTGATCTTGCATCAGTATACTACTTACAGTGGAACTAGCATCTTTCGTTTCAATTCTAGCCTGTATTACCTTTGTCCAACTGTTGATTGTAATACCCTGCCTAGATTTCAAGGGTATTTTTCTCTTTTATCAAAACGGTATTGTCACTTCGTATAAAGGCTATTTTGATAATTCTGTTCTTCTTTGCATTGGCTTACCTACTTAGTATCTGTGGGAATATTCCTTAATTTCGTTGAATTTGTTAGCTGATTGATTGATTAGAGTTTGTGTTGTTCATCGATAGTAAATTCAGCCACCTTGGTCCACATTTGTTGGCTAGGTATTAGATTTTGTTTCTCTTTAATGTATTTAAGGAATTACCTAATTACTGTTAGGAAAGAAAGGCTAATTCTTTAGCTTGGTACCTGATTGAAAACTAGGACTGACTAGTTTTGGTAACGATAGTTAACATTAGTTAGACCTAGGTAGGAAACAGTTAGCTTCTCAATGTCAATCTTTTGCTACGCATGGTGCTGGAGGTTGAGTATTCGTGCTCGTCAATTGAAGATAGTATTGTTTTTATTGGAGCTTCAGTCTTTGCATCGGTGTTTGCTTTTTATATTGTTTTTGGATGCCATAGAGGTAGGCGACACCAACTCAAGAAACTAGAATGATGTGTTTGATATGTTGTTTCATTTGCTGTTCTAACATTGAATGGACCCTTCCCCACACCCCACTACACAAGATAGGATCTTTTCTTAGTAATGAAGATGCCTCTTATTCTCGAGAGAATGAATATCATTATGTAAGGTAAGTAGCAAGGTATATCTGCTTTACATTTTCAAGAGGATAAATGGTTACGGCAATAACAAGATTGATTTCTACCAGTCTTGAATATCAAACCAGGCGTCGTTAGATATCACTGCATCAGGACTAGTTGCATAATTGTTTTCAAGAGGTAGACATAGATGCAAAGAGCCGTTTGCTCTTGACTAGAGCAGGTCTAGCTGATTCAGAGGTTATTTCATTCTTACATGTAGATCTTATCATACTGTAGCAAGATTCCTAGGGTTTTTAAAGCTCTTCAATGGCCTTCTTGTTGAGAAGACCAAGCCAAGGATGTCAGAACGCATGATCATGATCTTCCTGCATACCCTAAAACATTGTGTCTGGATCAGAAGATGTGTAATTTGGACAAGTGCCAATAGATATACATCAAGTTGGCTGTCAAAATCATGGACTTGTGTCCGTATGACCTAATATTTTTTGGGAAAATTAGAAGCAGGCCCAAAAAGAATAATATTCTCATTGTCAGGCCCACAATTAATTTTAGGTACCGTGACACCCATAATTATATGAAATTATTAAAGATTATGCATCAGGGGTATAATTGACAATGCAACTTGGATATAACATATCTAAAAATCCACGCCTTGGAATTTTACAAATTTTATATCTTTGGAAATCTTTTTAAGAGACAAACAACAATATCAAATTTTTGTTTTTCACGAAAAAATCGGAGATGATCATCATTTTAGGCAAAATTTCAAAAACTAACTACAAAACCATTATGCAACCACCAAAAAAGATGCATAACACATTCTGCGGACGCATAATGAATCATGCAATCATTTTCTCGACTACATAACAAATTATGCATCTGCATAACAAAGTTATGCATCTATAACAAGTTGTGTAACCATTGTTTTGGTTGATTTTGGTGCATACATAAAAAATTGATGCATAATGCAGTATGCATCCATATTTACGGATGCATATCAGGTTATGCATCTATTTTCTCGATGCATAAAAGATTGTGCAACAATTTTATCGATGCATAATGCAGTCATAATTTCGGATGCATAACAGGTTATGCATCCATTTTCACGACTGCATAACATGTTATGTAGATATTATTGTAGGTGCATGACAAGTTATGCAACCTTACTTTTTGTTGGTTTCAATACTAAGAAAAAAGTAGCTGCATAATGTGTTATGCAACCGTTTTTTGGACTGCATAACAAGTTATGCAACAACTTCTATAGATGCATAACAGGTTATGCAACCATTTTCATATCTGCCCAATAGATTACTCAACTACTTCAACATTTTTTGGTGCAACTCAAACATTCGCGTGCTTTTGGAGAGAGATTAAGCTCACCTACTTTTCAGTGTTGTCTGACCAAGAAAAGGTCAGTGTTGTCTAACCAAGAAAAGGTTAAATAACATTTAAGATAATTGAGGAGATTGGGGTTAGCTCTCATCAGACTAACCCATACCGCCACCATAACTCAACCACTGATTACACCATTCGGCTGCAATTGAACGAAGAAGTTCATTCCTTCACTGCGTCCTTTCTGGACTCATAACTATCTCCCACAACTTGACTTCTAGGTCAATCTGAGCT
>NW_020650556.1:0-1083 GCF_003573695.1 Papaver somniferum | reverse complement strand
TTTTGGGTGTGCCTATTTGTTTTGTTTGAAGTTAGTTTGCTGTATTTGTTGGTTGTGCCTATTAATACGAAATACTTGGAAGAAACTTGAGGAACGTTGATGGGAAGATCTGCAAGTCTTTACTTTCTCGTCTCTCATTCTAAATTGTGCGAAAGTTGTCATAATTTGCACTCAAATGCATAAGGAAACCTGACTAGCAAATTGCATTTTCCAACCTCAACATTTTACGTGCAGAGAGACCTATTTTATTTGTTTTAAAAATTGAGAATAACATGCTAGTGAGATGTTTCAGTGTCAGTACGGTGAGATACTATTCTTTGCCTCATTCATGTAAGTTTCGTGAAATGTCAACTCTTTCCACAGCCATATATCTTGGATAGTTATGATTTCTCTACTATGGTTTTTATAGAGTCTAGGATGCTCTGCTATCCACTATCAGAAGCTAGCCTTGTCCTCTTTTATGTGCCTTCCACTCTTAATTTTTTTTTCTTTCATGGATTGCTTTAGCCATTTGTAGTCTTTGTCCTTAATCCTTATATGCCTCCTACTCTTTTTGTTTTAGTTTTTGTTGTTTTTCTGTCACGTCCTTCAACATCATAAGAATTAAGAACCTGTAATTTTCTTCCCATGTAATATATATGTGTTTTGCGCTTACCAAATTATCCTTACTATATTTTTGTTCTCTAATTTCAGATCTCGTCTACTGCGAAGCTATTCTGCTGAAGGAGACACAACCTGATGGAGTTGCCATACGTTGGAAGTTTTCTTGTATACCTGTAAGTATATAGTAGTATATGTTACACGTGTGATAACTTATTAGAGGAGAACCAAATACAGCTCTACCATATTCCAATATATTTCAAATCACATGTGGGATCAACTGATGGTTTGGAGATGTTTTTGAGTGAAGTGATAGTATTTGGTCTGACAGAACTCCAACCTTAATCTCCTCACTATGAGTCTATGACCAAGTGTGTGAAATAGATATTTAGAATATTAAATCTAGTCTCTATCGAGCCAGAAATTAAGACCATTGTCTCCATTAATCTGAGCTTGTAGTACGACTCTTATAACTCATGATAC
>NW_020650555.1:0-634 GCF_003573695.1 Papaver somniferum | reverse complement strand
CATTGCAGGTGGTGTATTGAGTTACAGAGCCAGTTACAGTGAAGCAGTAATGGAATGTGCAGTCAGATAGTCAGGCAATGGAATTGCAGTGATTGGTCCGAGATGGTATTGCAGGCAAATGAAAGTCTGGCAGCGAACTGGAATTGCAGGTAGTATGGAGTAAGGCTGATTAAGTGAAGTTGTTGGCTTTGGAAGATGCATTGCAGTTATGATGTGCGCAAGAAGCAGCTGAGGATGGTGACAGAGATGAATTGCAATGTTCAAGTGAGCTGGAGTTAAGCTTGAGATGCCGAAGAAAGTGGTGCTGAAATATGGCAGTGCAATTGCAGGGACTGAGATGTTGAGAATGTCAAATGGTTAAGTTGATATAGCTTAGTGCCAGGAACTGGTGGTGTTTATGAAGTACAGTTGCAGGTGGAGTTACTGAATTGCAATGGTGACAGATCTGTTGCTTTGGAAGAGTATATGAAGCCACAGTTGGTGCTAGAGAATGATTGTTGTTGAGTTGCAGTTTGCAAGGAGCCACATATGGAAGAAATGTTGGCCTGACTGCGGTTGCAAGTTGGTGCAATGACTTGCAGAGGAGGAAGTGCAGCATTGATGTTGAAGCATAATCATGGTGCAACAGTGGGTT
>NW_020650554.1:0-696 GCF_003573695.1 Papaver somniferum | reverse complement strand
ATTACTTTTTATTATTGTCTAAGTTCATATCTTGTAAAAGAATTGGCAGTAATATCAATGAATGAAAATATTTAGATTTTAAAATAGATTTCCACTTCAGATTAAGCGAAATTTATTACAATTTAAACTTGCAAATAACATCAAAGTACATTTTAATAAACCATAACAGAAACATCAAACTATATCAAATCCAGCGAAATTCTCTCTGTAGAGTTCATAGCATTCAAAATGCTTAAACTCTCTTCCGGTTTCTTCAGTAAACTTGATCTGAGCGATGGTTTTCTGTAAAACAGATAAACAACAAGTTCAGATATTTATGATGCAATTGATCAGTGAGGACAAAGGTAAGATAATCACTAGTTCTTCGTTGGATAATCCAGAATTGCTACGGTGAAGCATCCACAAAACTTCTGTATAATGCTTGAGATGGACCATCTTTTAGAATTCTAAAACACGCTTCATAACGAAAAGGTTTACCGTGAGCTTCCTCCCAATTATCAAGAGCTGTCTGGATCACTTCATCTTCAGTTACACCGATGAAATTTTCTCGATCAATTTCCATTACTAGAGCAAGAAATAGCTGGACTGCAAGCCTAATAGATTGAAAACGAGCACGCAATCAACGAGCATCTCGGTTTCCTGGGTTTCCCGTCAGTGATACGAACATTGAAAAAATATTCTCCCGAAAAGAACCGT
>NW_020650553.1:0-369 GCF_003573695.1 Papaver somniferum | reverse complement strand
CTCTCCACGATTTATTTGTAAATGGAAATCTATGGAACTTTCCAAGAATACAACCTTCACATATTTTATCTCCACCGCTGATATTGGGAAGACCAATTACCATGTTCTTTGATTTTAGAACCTTCAAGGATCTATAGATGAGATGCCCGTACCTCAAATGCCATAACTTGCATTCATCAATATGATTGGTACTCATTGCACAATTTTCAATTGATGGCATAGATAGAGGAAAGACAAAATCTCCTGACATTTTTACTTTTGCCACCAATTGCTTGTTAATTTTATCATAAATTGTGCATTCCCCGTCTTCGAAATGTAGTGAGTACCCCTTTCTTATAAGTTGTCCAACACTTAATAAATTTTGAGCTA
>NW_020650552.1:0-646 GCF_003573695.1 Papaver somniferum | reverse complement strand
ATAATTCACCCGAAAAGTAGCAAAGAAAGCATAAACAATAGATAAATATTAAGGTGTTTTCAACACCCATCAATAAGCAGCCAAAGTCTTGCATCAAGTAATAGAAATTTGTCAATTGAGATTAACAGCGTAGTAGTGTAAGTGAAGAATAGGCAGAATAGCTTTAGAACAATACAAAAAGAGAAACTGTTTATATCTCTGCACTGGAAACTTTAGCTTAGTAATCTATTTGTTATTGTCAATACTTTCTCTCTACTTGCTCATTAGATAGCTTAAACCACAGAAAAGTCAGCCAAGTCGGCCAATTAAAATTGTTGTTTCCGGAGAGTTATAAGAACTCAGCCACTTAACAGTGGTTCTGCCAGTTCAATGGGATATCATTTCTCGATTTAATCTCTTTCCGTAAAGAATTTCATTGCGCATCTATCTAAAAAAGAAATTCCACAACATAGAGTTAGCCCTACCCTAGGTAAAATCTTGGATCCGTCCCTCTCCAATTGAAAGTCGCTTTTTCGGATCCTCATGGAACAGCCCCTGAATGATTCCATAAATGATTTTGAGCTCGTTGTTCTTGTATTTCTTTGGTCATTGAGTACAAGGTCAACCAAGGAGTTGATATTCCTTTGGTCACTTAAGTATTTATAGA
>NW_020650551.1:0-774 GCF_003573695.1 Papaver somniferum | reverse complement strand
TTTATGCCAGATAAACATAGTAGTGTTTGTATCACTCGTATCTTGACACACTGAATGGAGCCTACGAAGATAAAAATATTTCATTAAAACCAAAATCCAAATAAACATCAAAAATGAATATATTAATACACAAGAAAGGGACTATTGATTCTTACGAAGATACCACCAATCTTGTCAAGCATCCAATGCTTAAGCACATTGAGCCTATTCAAATGCTTCGTTAACACTCTTTCCCGTTACCACTCAAAAATTAGTACACGTACACATAGATGAATGTCAAACTCAGCTAATCCCAAGATACAGTCATGTATTTTGATAAATATCCTATCCCTGTAAAGGAAACTCAAACAACACTATGAGAAAATCTCATAATACATTGTCGATGGTTTAAACAATCAAAACTCATACCGATTTCAAAACAGTAATGCCATCAGATGAGGTAAGCCTTGTGAAGAAATATCAATCACCATTCAGGACAACCTTCACCATCACTATCTGAAGAAAAAAAAAACCCTATGAAAACAACAAGTAGTGCTACTTCAAGCCAACAAATAAGAAAAATATGGATCGAAGCAAGATAAGTTCAAAGTATACCTGTGCTCTGTTATAAGCATACATGAGACTCCCAAAAGAATAGCTATGAAAACTCCTGAACTACCCTGTAGAAATATATTACAATATCAAATCAAATATGAATTAAGGATCAAAGATACCAAAGCTAACACGAGGCCACCCCCAACAGCTGCAGAACCAACTAGCACCAAGCGAATGGCT
>NW_020650550.1:0-427 GCF_003573695.1 Papaver somniferum | reverse complement strand
ACTTATAGTAGTCAATTCGGGGACAGGTTTCGAGATCGATGCCACTTTCTTTCTCGAAGTCGCCATAAAAGGGTTTGTTTAAGGTTTCAGAGAATATTCCGATGGAATTTTACGTATGAATGGCTAGATATTGTTCTTACAAAGTTTCCGACTTATAGTAGTACATTCGGGCATAGGTTTCGAGATCGATGCCACTTTCTTTCCCGAAGTCCCCAGAAAAGGTTTTGTTTAAGGTTTCAAAGAATATTCCATGGAATCTTAAACTATGAGTGGTTGGATTCATCGTTCTTACGAAGTTTCCAACTTATAGGAGTCTACTCGCGGCCATGTTTCAAGCTCGGAGCCACTTTCTTTCTCGAATTCGCCAAAAAAGGGTTTATTTAAGGTTTCAGAGAATATTCCGATGGAATTTTACCTATGAATAGCT
>NW_020650549.1:0-357 GCF_003573695.1 Papaver somniferum | reverse complement strand
AATTTAGGTTTTGGACGCTTAACAATTGGTGTTTCATCCTTATTTTCAATGTAAAAGATGACTTCCCTCTTTATTTTTGGAATCAACATACGTAGAAATGCAATTTGGATAACATGTAGAGCCTTAAAATTTATTATTATTTACCACAATCATTTTTTAGAAAATTTATAATAAAAATGAGTTTATCTAGTTTATAGTTTGGTTTTAAAAAAAGGATTTCGACTTCTAACGAAGTCACTGGACTTCCTTGAGTCAATGCATCCAAAATGCAAGCTTTTTTCGACTCTCAAGCCTCTAGACATGTAATTTGTGCAGGGAATATTTTTTATGAAAATTTTCTATTAAAGGGGAGTATTT
>NW_020650548.1:0-394 GCF_003573695.1 Papaver somniferum | reverse complement strand
CGGATTTCCCTTTTAATTTTACTTAGTTTACCATCACTATTCATGTCAGGGACGGACCCATAAATTAGTGTTGGTAGGGCTATATCTATGCATTTTTTTTTGTTCAATGAGATACTGAAAGTTCTACAAAAGAGATTATAAAGCAGTACCTTGTTCAACGGTGAAGTATACATTGCATTTCCAGGTGCATTTTCTAAGACAACTTCAGCAATCTTTTCATTCTATACGGCTACATACTTTATCAAACCACTTGCCACGATTTGTTGACTCTAATGTCTCAATTGCTGTCTTTAGTCGCAGCCTGTTATTTGCTATAAGGTCCTTACTTTGTTTATTAATAACTCTATCAATATGGCGAGATGGCCTCCGAAGATTTTCACAAGCTTCCATAGCT
>NW_020650547.1:0-980 GCF_003573695.1 Papaver somniferum | reverse complement strand
ATTTTTACTAGACGTATTGCCTTAGAACATATTAATTGTAATTACAATACATTTTTCAAATTTTTTCTGTTAAAGATGAGTCTATCTAGTTTACAATTTAGTCTCAGAAATCAATTTCCGACTTATAACGAAGTGTGTAGACTTTTTTAAGTTAACGTATATAAAGTTCAACATTTTTATGAACTCTTTCTTTTTGTGTTGGCTTTGTCTTTATATTTGATTCAAGATAGATGAAATTTGTTAGGATTTGGATTAGTTCTGCATGGACTTTCATCCTTCTTCTATTGTGAAATTTGACTTCCTTCATATTTTCTTGAATCAACGTACATAGAAATGCAATTTTTACTAGACGTATTGTCTTAGAACATATTAATTGTAATTACAATACATTTTTCAAACTTTTTCTGTTAAAGATGAGTCTATCTAGTTTACAATTTAGTCTCAGAAATCAATTTCCGACTGATAACGAAGTGTGTAGACTTTTTTAAGTTAACATATATAAAATTCAACTTTTTTATGAACTCTTTCTTTTTGTGTTGGATTTGTCTTTCTATTTGATTCAAGATAGATGAAATTTGTTAGGATTTGGATTAGTTCTGCATGGACTTTCATCCTTCTTCTATTGTGAAATTTGACTTCCTTCATATTTTCTTGAATCAACGTACATAGAAATGCAAATTTTACTAGACGTATTGCCTTAGAACATATTTATTGTAATTACTTTACATTTTTCAAACTTTTTCTGTTAAAGATGAGTCTATATAGTTTACAATTTATTCTCAGAAATCAATTTTCGACTTATAACGAAGTGTGTAGACTTTTTTGAGTTAACGTATATAAAATTCAACATTTTTATGAACTCTTTCTTTTGGTGTTGGCTTTGTCTTTCTATTTGATTCAAGATAGCTGAAATTTGTTAGGATTTGGATTAGTTCTGCATGGACTTTAATCCTTCTTCTATTGTGAAATTTGACTTCCTT
>NW_020650546.1:0-477 GCF_003573695.1 Papaver somniferum | reverse complement strand
ATAGGGATAGAATAAACCCATGTCAATGGTTTCTTTAAGGTATCTGAATACATTCTTTATACCATTCCAATGACGCTGCGTAGGCGCTGAGCTGTATCTAGCTAATAAGTTCAATGAGAATGATATATCAGGTCGAGTACATTGCGCTAAGTACAATAATGCGCTTATTGCACTTAGGTGGGGAATTTCACATCCAAATACCTCTTCGTCATCTTCCTTGGGACGAAATGGATCATTTTGTACATTTAAGCTTCGACCAATCATGGGAGTGCTAGCAGGGTGCACTTTGTTCACATTAAATTGCCTGAGTATCTTATCGACATATGCAGACTGGTGGATTAATATTTCACATGCTCGGTGTTCTAGTTCAAGTCCTAGAAAAAACCGAGTTTTCCCAAGATCTTTCATCTCAAATTCAGATTTCAGATAGCTTGCAGTTTCTCTTATTTCATTAAGAGTACCTATTATGTTCATATC
>NW_020650545.1:0-2048 GCF_003573695.1 Papaver somniferum | reverse complement strand
TCTAAAGTGTTTAGTTGTGTATTGCATCTTTTCATCTTTAATTTCAGTTGCTTACTTCGCATCATAATTTTCATCAGTAGCTTTCCAGTCCCACTTTGAGTTATTTCAGTTTTCAGCATTCTGTAGCATAACTTAGATTTCGAAGTCATCTTTCTTGTAAACTATACATGTAGGCTAAACATTTACATCATCTAGTTTTTCATTACTTGTATCTTGCATCTCATTTCAGTTTAAGCATTCTAGAAATATCATAAGTGCATAGTTTGTGCATCTTAGCTAAATTGTATCGTGTTGCTTAGTTGTGCATTTGTCAGATTTCGTTGTTTCATAGTTTAAATCATATTACCATCTGTACATATCATTAGTAAGTTTTTCCATATAAGATTGTGATGTTTAGCTCTTCCTTGTTACTCTGTTAATACCTGTTGTTTCATGTCACCTGCACTTAATCTTGAAACTGCAAAGCCTGAGCCGTCCATATCTCAGCTGCATTATGGTACCATTATGACACTGTGATTAGCAGTTCAAATAGTTGTTTTATAGTTCATCTCTATTATTTTTGAAAATTTTGGTGTAACCTAGTGAATCCTATAACTTCATTCGGTTCCATTGTGACTAGTTTGAACTGATAGCTTTGCCTGTCCTGATTAGCAAATCAGTGTAAATCAAAGTCATAGTCATGGTGTAGAGTCATTTCTCAGTTATTCATAATTAGTGTGTGTACTGTCGTGACTTTTCTTTACCGACGTATTTCTGGTTACTGAAATTTCTCTTTTGAGCTCAACAGGTACCTGAGATGCTGCATTGCAAACCCAAGGAGGAGAAGAAAAGAGTGAAACAACCTGTACTTGTTGGTTGTGCCTAAACCTGGTGTTATACCGGCGATATCGTTCTCTAAACTTTAATATTCTTGTCTTGAACGATACACCATCTTGCATGCGAACTGAACTAGTTGCTAAGCATTGTTAAACCCTGACACATATAACATCTTTGTGTATGATCCTGTGACATTTGGGTAACTTACTTGCTAGCTGAACTGTTATTTCACTGTGCTTATCTCTGCAAAATACTGTGTCTTTGTGCATACATCCGCAAACCTGCTATCATTTGCATAAACCATGAGTTTTTGAATTATGTTGTGTTTGGTTGACTGGGTGTCCTACATATTAAATGGTATGTTTGCTGGGATATGATTGTGTCTTTCTGAGACAAAACAAATCGTCTAGTTAGAATTCATCCAGAGGACGTAGTTGAAATCCCTGTTTCTGACGTAGAAGGACCTGACCAACCTGAGACGATGCGCGACGAGGTAATCCAACCCCGCAGTCTCAAGAACTACATGTACCCCACGAGGAAAATCCAACCCTCTTGTATTGTTCTAACAGAAATTGCTGGTCATTTTGAGTTAAAGGCGAGCACAATACACATGCTCCCTGTGTTTCGTGGGGTTGATGTTGAAAAACCCTACCACCATGTGAGAGAGTTTGAAGAGATTTGTGGGGACTCTGCGTTTCACTCAAATGCCAGAAGAGTCCCTGAAATTGAGATTATTTCCTTTCTCTTTGAAGGAAATGGATAAGTCTTGACTATATTCCCTGCAGCCACAGTCAATTAGGACATGGGATGATCTTACGAAAGAATTTTTCAAAAAGTTCTTCCCAAATCACAAGACTGCGACCATTCGTCAAAGTCTGAATAGTTTTGTGCAATTAGAGGGTGAGACCTTAGCTAAATACCTAGAGAGATTTAATGAATTATTGCTTCAGTGTCCTCACCATGGTTTTGAAAAATGGAGACTTGTGCAAATTTTGTATGAAGGTCTAGATGTTGCCACCCGAACAACAGTTGAGTCAATGTGCAATGGCTTATTTATTGACAAAAATGCTGATGAGTCTTGGACTTTCCTAATCAAAGTTTCTGAAAAGACTCGGCAGTGGGAGTCCATTCGTGAACCTAGAAAGACTGCCCTTGTAGCTAATGTTCATAGGATTGAGTCCGACTTTGAGGGAAATGCGAAAATTGCATCGTTGGCTAGGAGAGTAGAAGCG
>NW_020650544.1:0-702 GCF_003573695.1 Papaver somniferum | reverse complement strand
ACCTTTGTAACAGCTGATTTGTAGCGCCAATACAGCGTTGCAAACAGTCTGTTTTATTGTTTCTCATCCTTTTAATCATCTTTTGAACCATAAACCAATATTTTGAGATCATGATTAATATGAGGAGCTAAACCCCATTATTGAGGCGATAGAGAAAGCTATTTTTCCAACAAAAAGTGGTATATTCTATTTCATTTATTTATTTACAATTATTATATGATTATTTTCCTTCAACTTTGATTGAATATGATTTTTGTTTGAGTGATTGTGATTTATTTTGATGGAGTATGCTTAGTTTAAGACTTTTGATGCTTCATACTTGGTATTTACAATTATTACTTTCGAAAATCTACTTGTTGCAATATTTTAGAATCAAATTGAATGAGAAAATTGCATGAATATAAAGATTGGATTAAATCACTTTCAACTTGAAAAATAGTGGAATCTTAGCCTCAGTTGTCTTTTAATATTGATATCAACTTTGTCATTGTTTGCTATAATTACTAGTGAGTTTTATATTTTTTTTTTGAATTTAAGTCTAAAAAAATCCTTCACAAGTTCGAGAGAACGACATCTTATTTACCACTTTACAAACAACTTCAAAATCGTATCACCCCCGCTTTTCACTGTCTCCCATATATATAGCTATGAGTTTTTGTTCCGTATTTTGATAAATCAAGGAGAACAGGAACCAGTTGATAA
>NW_020650543.1:0-937 GCF_003573695.1 Papaver somniferum | reverse complement strand
AACGCACATGAAAGTATTTTCCCTTGTTAAACAGGATCTTCTTTGCAACAAGTCTACTCTGCATAATTCTAGCACAAGCTCCGTTATTTGCAGCATTATCCAAGGTGATGTTGGATACTTTTTCTTCAATTCCCCAATCTTCTATCATTGCAAATAGCTTGGCAGAAAACTTTTCACCTGTATGAGGTAGTGGAACACAAAAGTTAAACTCCCAGTCCCAATTAAGTACTTCAGTTCACAATTTCACATGTATGAGGTGGTGGAAGATCTCAAGAGTCAAGACTCAAGACTGAAGTAAAATATCACATGCACATAAAATAAAAGATCTGAACACTCAAGTAAGTGCTTCACCTGTATGAGGTGGTGGAAGTTCACAAAAATTCAGTAGATACTTCTTTAGTTCCCAATTTTGATTAACAAAGTGGACAGTTAGGCTTATATACCCTGTAGTCGTAATAGAGGTCCACATGTCTGATGTTAGACACATCCTACCTGTAAGGATTACACATACATATCATCAAATCTTATCATAATTAATTACGATGCGATAAATTAGATTCAGATGAGTCAAAATATTCCTAGCTATATGATCCAATACAAAATGTCTACTTTTTCCTTGTGCACGAGTGATAAACACCTGATGAGTAGTTGCATCTATTCTACACAGATATTGATGAATGTAAAGAACCACACAAGTGTGGAGAAGATGTTATATGCAGCAACACGCTGGAAGCTATAACTGTAGTTGTCCACCAGATGAAAAATTAGAGATTAACGAGCTCATAAACTATTGTACACCTGACGAACAAAGACTTCCAGCTGATCAAGAAAACAAACGAAGACTCGTATCGTTGTGATTGAATCATCAGGTAATATATAGAGTATATGATAATGATTTTTCATTTAGATACAGTTTCTAACGCGATGTACATTTACA
>NW_020650542.1:0-1451 GCF_003573695.1 Papaver somniferum | reverse complement strand
CTTCATATATAGATAAGTATGTCGGTGTGCAAAATCATCATCAAAGCAGGAAAAGAGGTTCATGGATAAAATTAATTTGTTAAATTCATGGTTAATAAACATACATAAACAAAAAAAAAATTGAGCCCATAAAGGTCAACAGAAAACATACCTTGGTAATATAAAGGTTTGAATAAAAAATTGATAAATTTCCTGTGAATGGAACTAAATATCATTTAGGGTTTCAAAACAATTTTAGAGTTTTGTTTATAGTGGAATGTAAAACGATTTTAGGGCTCCTTTTATAATGAAGAGATGCGCGGGAATGATCTTGCCCAAAAATTAATCCATTTGATTTTATCCCGCGCAAATTTCAGAAGAGAGCGGTAAAGTACTCCGAAGATTTCTGGGATCTATTCCAAGTTTCAGTTTATTAAGTAAAAAAAAAGTAAACTGGTAAAATACTCCAAAGATTTCCGTCCAAGTTATGTTTTTCGGGTTGACCCAAGTTTCGCTGGACATACAAGTTTGTTAGTCTGATATAAAAATTTTTAGTAATAATAAGATTTAATTGTCAAATTTATCTCAAGTTTCCAAATAACATAACATTATTTACAATAACATAAGATTTTTTTATAGTGAAAAATTAATAAAATAAATATAATTTATACTTTCATTATAATATTTGAAGATAATATCTAAAATTACTCTAGATAGATAATAATACCAATCATAAAAATAGTTTTATATAGCAATATCATAATTCTTCGGGTTGGGCGGATTTCTTGGGTTATAAATATTTGTGCCCATGCTTGCCCAAATGCAATTCGGGTTTATAAAATTGATGCCCAAGTTTTCCCAAAGTTTTAAAATACGTTGCCCATACCATCCCAATGTTCGGGTTGGTTATGGGTTGGGCGGGTTAACACAACCCAAGTCCCAACCCTACCGGCGCCAATAATACATGCCACGTTGTATTGGGATCGATGAATATTCCCTCACTTTTATTACATAATACATAACATAATAATGAACCTTGCTAGACACACCGAAATTTTACACTTCGGTTTCTCCCGAAGAGAATCGCACGGTCTCAATTTTGTGTGGTATGCATTGGGATCATGGTAAGGGCAGATGAGGGCCCCACCATCCTCTCACCCGGTGAAAACTTGGTCCATTTTTTTCGGTGTATCAATCATTTCCGCATAAGAAAAGTAAAGTCATTTTTTGTGCCATGTGTGAAATTGCCACATACCGGGCAGATTGTTTTATGAACAGTCATCAAGCTATCATGTACGTCTACCATCTAGCTAACTAATTCAGTTTGCAGGTTACCCGAGTATGCCATCTAGTCAACCATTAGTCAACTATTAAAGTCAACACTTGGTCGATGGTCAAATTCAACATTAAGAGGTCAAGACTCGGTACACCGATGTAATCTATTCGTCTGACCCGATTTATCTAGCTCGGTC
>NW_020650541.1:0-1433 GCF_003573695.1 Papaver somniferum | reverse complement strand
CTTCATATATAGATAAGTATGTCGGTGTGCAAAATCATCATCAAAGCAGGAAAAGAGGTTCATGGATAAAATTAATTTGTTAAATTCATGGTTAATAAACATACATAAACAAAAAAAAAATTGAGCCCATAAAGGTCAACAGAAAATATACCTTGGTAATATGAAGGTTTGAATAAAAAATTGATAAATTTCCTGTGAATGGAACTAAATATCATTTAGGGTTTCAAAACAATTTTAGAGTTTTGTTTACAGTGGAATGTAAAACGATTTTAGGGCTCCTTTTATAATGAAGAGATGCGCGGGAATGATCTTGACCAAAAATTAATCCATTTGATTTTATCCCGCGCAAATTTTATTAGAGAGCGGTAAAGTACTCCGAAGATTTCTGGGATCTATTCCAAGTTTCAGTTTATTAAGTAAAAAAAAGTAAACTGGTAAAATACTCCAAAGATTTCCGTCCAAGTTATGTTTTTCGGGTTGACCCAAGTTTCGCTAGACATACAAGTTTGTTAGTCTGATATAACAAATTTTAGTAATAATAGGATTTAATTGTCCTCAAGTTTCCAAATAACATAACATTATTTACAATAACATAAGATTTTTTTATAGTGAATAATTAATAAAATAAATATAATTTATACTTTCATTATAATATTTGAAGATAATATCTAAAACTAGATAGATAATAATACCAATCATAAAAATAGTTTTATATAGCGATATCACAATTCTTCGGGTTGGACGGATTGCTTGGGTTATAAATATTTGTGCCCATGCTTGCCCAAATGCAATTCGGGTTTATAAAATTGATGCCCAAATTTTCCCAAAGTTTTAAAATACGTTGCCCATACCAGCCCAATGTTCGGGTTGGTTATGGATTGGGCGGGTTAACACAACCCAAGTCCCAACCCTACCGGCGCCAATAATACATGCCACGTTGTATTGGGATCGATGAGTATTCCCTCACTTTTACTACATAATACATAACATAATAAAGAACCTTGCTAGACACAACTTTTACACTTCGGTTTCTCCCGAAGATAATCGCACGGTCTCAATTTTGTGTGGTATGCATTGGGATCATGGTAAGGGCAGATGAGGGCCCCACCATCCTCTCACCCAGTGAAAACTTGGTCCATTTTTTTGGGTGTATCAATCATTTCCGCATAAGAAAAGTAAAGTCATTTTTTGTGCCATGTGTGAAATTGCCACATACCGGGCAGATTGTTTTATGAACAGTCATCAAGCTATCATGTACGTCTACCATCTAGCTAACTAATTCAGTTTGCAGGTTACCCGAGTATGCCATCTAGTCAACCATTAGTCAACTATTAAAGTCAACACTTGGTCGATGGTCAAATTCAACATTAAGAGGTCAAGACTCGGTACACCGATGTAATCTATTCGTCTGACCCGATTTATCTAGCTCGGTC
>NW_020650540.1:0-921 GCF_003573695.1 Papaver somniferum | reverse complement strand
TGATTGTTGGAAACCATTTTGTTGCACATATGGATTAGGAGTCGCCGCTTGCTTGTTGGCATAACTAAAGTTAGGGTGATCCTTCCAACCGGGATTGTAAGTATTGGAGTATGGATCGTACCTTGACCTTCGATTTGGATATAAATCATTTACTTGTTCGGTCTCATCATCCGGAATAATTACCGCGGCCATTCGTTGCATTACCCGTTCCATACTCCCCCATCCTTTGTTCAAGGTATAATGATGAATCACTAACTTCATGCACTCGCCTAACCGTTGTTTCTTCTCTTGTGCAGAATTGTTGCAAGTTTGCAGCCATACTTTCAATCAACTCTCTAGCTTGGGTCAACGTCTTGTTCATTAGTGCACCACCACCTGCAGTGTCAAGAAGGGATCTATCACTTGAGTGGAGAGCTTCATAGAAGTATTGGAGTATCATGACGTCACTGAATTGATGGTGTGGACAGCTTGCCACCAATCTCTTGTATCACTCCCAACATTCATACAATGACTCTCCCACATTTTGCTTCATCCCACAAATCTCCTTGCGAGTTTGAGTAGCTTTTGAGGCAGGAAAATATCTCTCGAGAAAAAGTTTCTTCATCCCATTCCATGTGGTGATACTTCCGGAAGGCAAATAATACAACCATTCCTTAGCATTGCCCGCCAAAGAGAACGGGAAAGCTTTCAACATTGTTCCATCCGCATTAGTCTCCGGTGGAAGCATAGCCATGACTATGGTAGAGAAGTACATAAGATGTTTGTTTGGATCTTCATTCACCATGCCATGAAACTTTGGTAACTCTCTAATCAACCCCGGCTTGATCTCGAAGGTTGAATTAGTTTGGATACATCATTGTTGTGTATCCAGCTTATGACAAGCTAGATCCTTGAATGTACGATCAGCCATTTCTTCTTCGT
>NW_020650539.1:0-2112 GCF_003573695.1 Papaver somniferum | reverse complement strand
GACGTCCAATTCAATGCTCTTTTGCAACACCACTTCAAGTTCGTCCTTTCGACTCAATTCCACTATTTGTTGCGCTAACGAACTAACCACATCAATGGAGTAAGCGGAATGCACATCACTTGGGTAGCGCATGGCTTCAAATATGTAGAAGTGTATTATCTCCTTATCGAATTCCATAGTAAGTGTACCCTTGTCAACGTCAATCTTCATCTTCGCGGTCTTCATAAATGGCCTCCCAAGAAGTAAATAAGTAGATGACCGATTCTCATTGTTGTCCATATCCACCACGAAGAAATCAACCGGAAAAATTATCTCATTCACTTGCACTAGCACGTCTTCTACAAGTCCCTTAGGATATATGTTAGACTTGTTTGCTAATTGGATAATAACTCTTGTATCTTTCAAAGGCCCAAGATTCAAGGTGTCATATATATCGGCCGACATTACACTTATGGAAGCTCCCAAGTCAAGTAAAGCATGTTCAAACCTTTTTGTACCAATAGTAATTGGCACCGTGAAACCACCGGGATCCGTACACTTTGTAGGCATCTTCTTCAATAGCATAATCGACGCACTCTCGCCAACTTTAGTAATTTCATTATCAAGCAACCTATTATTCTTTGTGCATAATTCCTTCATGAACTTAGCATACCTTGGCATTGTCTTGATGGCCTCTATGAATGGGATGTTGATTTCTATCTTCTTGAAGATATCCATGAGTGCCTTGTCTTGAGCTTCTTTCTTGGACTTAGCAAAAAGACTAGGAAAAGGAGGTGGAGTAGTGAAAATAGGAACCGATTCCTTGGATTGGTCGGTTGGTGTTGAATTCTCCTTTGGTGCGACTTCCTCCTTGTCTTTGACTACCTCTTCACTAGTTTCTTCATGATGATTTGGACTCTCCACTTGTCTCCCACTTCTTAACGTAACCGCATTAACATTCTCTCTTGGACTCACAAATGGTTGTGAAGGAAGCTTTGTGGATGCTTGAGATTTCAATAGATGCACATCGGTTACCAATTGTCCCATTTGGGTTTCCAAAGCCTTAATGGCCGATTCATTCTTTTGTTGGCTTTGTTGTAACATAGAAGTAATACCTTGCATGCCTTGCATTAACGCATTGAGCTTGTCATCACTCGAAGAATCACGCTCCTTGACTTGTTGTGGTTGAAATTGTTGTTGAGGTTGGAAGCGTGATTGTTGGAAACCATTTCGTTGCACATATGGATTAGGAGTCGCCGCTTGCTTGTTGGCATAACTAAAGTTAGGGTGATCCTTCCAACCGGGATTGTAAGTATTGGAGTATGGATCGTACCTTGACCTTTGATTTGAATATAAATCATTTACTTGTTCGGTCTCATCATCCGGAATAATTACCGCGGCCATTCGTTGCATTACCCGTTCCATGCTCCCCCATCCTTTGTTCAAGGTATAATGATGAATCACTAACTTCATGCACTCGCCTAACCGTTGTTTCTTCTCTTGTGCAGAATTGTTGCAAGTTTGCAGCCATACTTTCAATCAACTCTCTAGCTTGGGTCAACGTCTTGTTCATTAGTGCACCACCACCTGCAGTGTCAAGAAGGGATCTATCACTTGAGTGGAGAGCTTCATAGAAGTATTGGAGTATCATGACGTCACTGAATTGATGGTGTGGACAGCTTGCCACCAATCTCTTGTATCACTCCCAACATTCATACAATGACTCTCCCACATTTTGCTTCATCCCACAAATCTCCTTGCGAGTTTGAGTAGCTTTTGAGGCAGGAAAATATCTCTCGAGAAAAAGTTTCTTCATCCCATTCCATGTGGTGATACTTCCGGAAGGCAAATAATACAACCATTCCTTAGCATTGCCCGCCAAAGAGAACGGGAAAGCTTTCAACATTGTTCCATCCGCATTAGTCTCCGGTGGAAGCATAGCCATGACTATGGTAGAGAAGTACATAAGATGTTTGTTTGGATCTTCATTCACCATGCCATGAAACTTTGGTAACTCTCTAATCAACCCCGGCTTGATCTCGAAGGTTGAATTAGTTTGGATACATCATTGTTGTGTATCCAGCTTATGACAAGCTAGATCCTTGAATGTACGATCAGCCATTTCTTCTTCGT
>NW_020650538.1:0-568 GCF_003573695.1 Papaver somniferum | reverse complement strand
TAGAATTTGGGTTAGTTCTGGCTGGTCTTTCATCCTTCTTCTATTGTGAAATTTGACTTCCTTCATATTTTCTTGAATCAACGTACATAGAGTTGCAATTTTTACTAGACGTAATGCCTTAGAACATATTATTTGTGGTTACAATACATTGTCAAACTTTTTATGATAAAGATAGGTTTATCTAGTTTACGATTTAGTTTCAGAAATCAATTTCCGACTTATAACGAAGTGTGTAGACTTTTTTGAGTTAACGTATAAAAAATTCAACATTTTTATGAACTCTTTATTTTTGTATTGGCTTTGTGTTTCAATTTGATTCAAATAGATGAAATTTGTTAGAATTTGGGTTAGTTCTGCATGGTCTTTCATCCTTCTTCTATTGTGAAATTCGACTTCCTTCATATTTTCTTGAATCAACTTACATAGAAATGCAATTTTTGCTAGAGCTATTGCCTTAGAATATATTAATTGTAATTACAATACATTTTTCAAGCTTTTTCTGTTAAAAATGAGTTTATCTAGTTTACAATTTAGTCTCAGAAATCAATTTCCGATTTATAACGAAGTG
>NW_020650537.1:0-648 GCF_003573695.1 Papaver somniferum | reverse complement strand
TGAGTTTTTGATAACAAGCCTACTATTAAACTAAGCTGTCACCTATACTTCTGTATATTCTTATGAATCATCCTCTTAAATTTACCAGTTTCAATATATTATTATATATTTTAAACAGTTTCTAGCTGTCCAAGTGACATCTATTAATTCTTTAATCCTAAAGACCTATGAGTTTTTTTATAACAAGCCTACTATGAAACTAAGCAGTCACCTATACTTCTGTGTATTCTTTCGAATTATCCTCTCAAATTTACCAGTTTTAGTATATTATTAGTTGTTTCAAACAGTTTCTAGCGGTCCAAGTGACATCTATTAATTCTTTAATCTTAAAGAACTATGAGTTTTTCATAACAAGCCTACTATGAAACTAAGCAGTCACCTATACTCTTTTTATTATTTTAAACCATCCTCTTAAATTCACCAGTTTTAGTATATTATTAGATGTTTTAAAAAGTTTCCAGCGGTCCACGTGACATCTATTAATTCTTCAATCTTAAAGAACTTTGAGTTTTTGATAACAAGCCTACTATTAAACTAAGCTGTCACCTATACTTCTGTATATTCTTATGAATCATCCTCTTAAATTTACCAGTTTCAATATATTATTATATATTTTAAACAGTTTCTAGCTGTCCAAGTGACATCTAT
>NW_020650536.1:0-302 GCF_003573695.1 Papaver somniferum | reverse complement strand
CTTTGTGACAGTTACATTCTCAAACTAATAATATATGACGGCAACAACAGTGTTGTAATCACGGTAATGGGACGAATGGCTGAAATGGTTGTGGACAACATTAGAGTGACAAAGATGATGTCATTTCCAACAGTAGATGCAAAGGTAACTAAAATGTCTTAAATAAGCAAAATTTTCGGTCAAGATAACTCTTGAGTAATTATTTTCTTTTGCAGAAAAACAGGGAAGACTGTGTTGAAGAAATAGTAGATGCAATAGGGCAAAAAATGGTCTTTAGACTCATTCTTGATTAAAGTAGCTTT
>NW_020650535.1:0-1083 GCF_003573695.1 Papaver somniferum | reverse complement strand
AAGAGTTGGGGTTTTTGAGAGGAAGAAGAAGTGAAAAAAAGCCTAGATTTTTTAGATTATTGTAACTCCAGATGGGTGATTCAAATGACGAAGGAAAATCTTCATCTCGTAAATATAATATAATACATAAGTGTACTTCTAGATTATGTTTAATGACCTTTTTATAAGTTGAATTCCTCAAAAAATTGTTTTCGCATGCAAGTTCGACTAACCAGAGAGAGGTTCGACTTATAATTATCAGTCGAACCTACTTGTGATGAAAATTTTGGCTATTAGTTACTAGTTGAATCTAAGTGGTATAATACATAGATGAACAGTTTAGCTCGTTTGAAACATAATACTTGTCGGTCGAGCTTCTATTTTGAGAAAAAACTCAAGTTAAAGGTTCGACATATACAATAAATAACGAATCAGGCGAACCATTTTAAATAACAAGTTCCCCTTACAAACTAAGTATATAAACAGATGATACTGACATACATAGATATCCTTGAAAATTAGTCGTAAGGTTCGGCTAATAAATTAATTTTTCGAATCAGCCGAACCTGAAAAAGAATACAACTTTTACCTTATTGTATGGTTTGGATGATTCTAAAATTTGTGTTATTACCCGTACCGGACTCTGATTCGCTTTCTTTCTCTCTCTCCATCTCCTCTTCTCTGCTGCTGCCGTTTATGAATGTTAGACCTAGGGTTTCCGAAGATGTTTCGTGGTTTACAGGTATGTTATGTAATATTCTCTCCAGTTCTTCTTTGTTTTTGTTTTGTTTCTCAACTGAATCATGAAGATTTGATTGATTTCATGATGTTTTCACTTTCTTTTTCCGGTTTTGGTAGTTCGATTTCATGATGTTCTCTTGTTTTTCACGTGTTGCTGATTTTTAGACTATGAATCAATAGTACATATTTGGTATACTGAAATATACTACTCTAACTTTGTTGTTTTTTTATAGTTTTGGAGATTTTTCTTGTTTGATCCAGAAGTACATATATGGAATGCTCAAATAAAAGTGTTTCGATTCTATTTTTCATAGATTCGTTACTTGTTTTTCACATGTAGCTGAATTTTAGATTATGAATCAA
>NW_020650534.1:0-441 GCF_003573695.1 Papaver somniferum | reverse complement strand
CAAGAAGCGACCCAAGATGGCATGAAGAGGATGGCCCTCGTCGACCAACGGGGAAAAGGGCTCAACAAAGGGAAGCTTCGGAGCTATCGGCCATCAACGACGGAACCGAGCGTATTTTGAAACATTTTAGTGAAGAGAATGCAAAGAAGATGACAAGATTGGATGGACAAAAAGAATATTTATTAACTATTGCAGAGACAAAAAAGAAATCCGTGGATTTGGCTTTGGAGAAACATGAACTCGAAGTGTTGGATGTGGTGGTTGAGACCTTGCCGGAATGGAAGCAACAATTTGTGTTGGATAAACAAAATAAGATTTTGGAAAAACATGGTTATCCTCCTAGAACACTTGGTTATCCTAGCACTAGCAATGTTCGTCATTTCAATATATGAAACCATGTAGCTTATGGAACTATGTAGCTTCAATTATGTTTTTTTTTTT
>NW_020650533.1:0-997 GCF_003573695.1 Papaver somniferum | reverse complement strand
TCATCTATCACTCAAAAGTCTATCTACTCTATCTCCTATTTGAGGCAAAAAGTCGTATTGCTATATAAATTTCAATTATACACATTTGATATTTCGAGCCGAGTTTATCTCGCTTATCTATTTCTCGTTATATGTGTTGGTAAGCATTCGCTTTAACCAAGTTCATCTTTTATTCTTGGCGAAAGTCAAAAGATGATCATGTGAAAATCTCCTTATAACTTCTTACATTATTTGTGTGAGACAGTCATTTGATATAGACTCGGAATGTTTCTTATTGGTCATTCTATCACTTGAAAATTGCTTTGAAGCTAATAGTTTGTGTGAGACAACTATTGTTGTCTTCCAAGAATGTTTCAATGATTGAAATGAGGGTTTATAACATGTAAACATGATTGGATATAAACATAGTGTGTTTTCACATTTGTGTAAAGTCCAAAACCGGGAACCATGGAATGCGTACCCGTACGCGTACTGGCAGAAGTTCAAGTTCCGTGAATTTCTGCTGGAGTTTGGAAGAGTGAAATGGTATGCGTACCCGTACTGGCGTAATAAAACTCAGTCCGGCTACTTAGGTATGCGTACCCGTTTGCATACTTAAGTAGGTAATGTTATAAAATCGGTTTGTTTATGAACTAATACATTTATATAATAAGAAATGCAATCTTTTTCAAACCGTGGCTATAATGTTCATGAAACGATTCGAGTGAATCAAAATCGATTTTGCTTCAATTGTGTCTTGTATGATTCTATGAGAATATTAACAATTGAACAACTCTCCAACTAGTTTCATTTGAGTCATTTTAACTAGTTATGATAAAGATGAATAAGGTTGATATGAAAGTGCTCATATGGATAACAATTGGTAAACTATTGTTGAACCAACTAAATGTACACGTTTAGGTACGGTTACCTTTATCTAAATGATGGTACATTTCATTTGTGTATAACAAGCTAAGTTCGATCTAACGGTTGAAAGATATTAGCTTGAATCTAATCA
>NW_020650532.1:0-512 GCF_003573695.1 Papaver somniferum | reverse complement strand
TCAATCTCTCGATTTGATATATACTCAAGCAAATAGAAATCTGCGAGTCTTTATCAAATACTAGAGAGATAACTTGGATGGTACCAAAGACCAATATCCAAGCGTCAATCAATTTAAATCAACAACCAAAAGGTCGGATATTCTAATTGAACAACGCACAACCTGTGATATTTCAATTATATAACAAAATATAATCTGGAAAAGAAATAACACAGACACCAGAATTTTGTTAACGAGGAAACCACAAATGCAGAAAAACCCCGGGACCTAGTCCAGATTGAACATACACTGTATTAAGCCGTTACAAACGCTATCCTACTCCAAATTAACTTCGGTCTGGACTGTAGTTGAACCCCAATCAATCTCACACTGATCCAAGGTACAGTTATGCTCCTACGTCTCTGATCCCAGCAGGATACTACGCACTTGATTCCCTTAGCTGATCTCACCCACAACTAAGAGTTGCTACGACCCAAAGTCGAAGACTTTAATAAACAAATCTGTATCACACA
>NW_020650531.1:0-759 GCF_003573695.1 Papaver somniferum | reverse complement strand
GGAGTCCAATTCCCCCACCATTCAGTTCTGGTGGTACTCCGAAAATATGAATACTATGAAGCAAACGATTTCATCAAATGTGAATGCTTCCACCTTTTCCTCTAAGTAGCGCGCTTTAACGGCTTCGTGCTACAAAAACAACACACAAACTTATTTGGTTACATATAAATTGAAAAAAGTATTGTGCCGAATAAACCATAAAGATACGTACAAGTTGTAGAGGGGACAAGCTCAGGTGGCTTGTGTGCCAGATCCGGTGTTTGATTTCAAAAAACGCAGCTACCGCATCTAGGACGATGATGTGCCTATCCTTGATTTTTTGAACACTTCTTCTTTTCGGGTTCCCATAATCTTTGGTAAATTTGTTATGTACCTTCTCCCAAAGGGTCTCGGTCGCGGAGCGATCTAGAACTCGACTTTTGGCCGCCCATGCTTTGGTGATTTCCAAAGCTTCCGTAGAGTCAAACGATGTCTTTTGTTGTATGTGGAGGTAGGGAATGAGTAGGTTCTCTAATATGCTACAAGTGGAGTGCACGTGCGTTGCTTGTCGAACGCTGAGTTTCAAATACGTCTTCTTCCCTGTTAAACCAATTGCTTAGCTTGATAGAACACCGTTACGAATTGAAGAAAAACAAAATCGATAGAATACAGTAACAGACTCTCCTAATCTAGAATGTAACTTTTACTCCTTACAACAACAAAAGCTAATTCCTAAATCCATTAACATCAACTAGTAATAAAAATTAACTCAACCTAAAC
>NW_020650530.1:0-744 GCF_003573695.1 Papaver somniferum | reverse complement strand
ATGTCTCATATCCTAATACTTTCAAGCTAACCTATACGAAGTTGACTCTAGTACATAATCAAGCGACTCTTTAAATGAGTTTTGGTTCACTAAAATATGACAACCAAACTTGACATACCAACGCTTGGTGGGTTCAACCGAGCTATGCTCTAACACGATCTATGGGTTCAAATCTTAGAAGGTAAGTATTTTCATAACTCTGATCCGTTATATGATAATATCGGCTTTAATGGGTTTTGGATATGAAATGGTGTGTGTAGGGTCTGTAAATTATTAAAAAATATGCTTGTTGGGAAGTGGGAGATGGAACTTCTATAAATATTTGGAAAAATGGATGGATACATCAATACATTCTAATGTTAATTGTAATTTTGCATCTTATAGCATGAAGACCGTGTCTCGGCTAATAGATGCTAATACTAAAACTTGGAATGTGCAGGTGATTCAAGCTTTTTTTGATAATGCAACTGTGGAGCAAATATTGAATATAAGGATCCCGTTTGAAGGAAAAGACTACCTCAGATGGCAACCTAGCTCTAATGGTCAATTTTCAGTAAAATCTTCTTATAAAGTAATTTTGAACAGTATAAATCAAGTTGTTGGTTTCACTAATACTTTTCTTATTTCATGGAAGCATTTATGGAAAACTAATCTTCCTAACAATATACTCCACTTTTTGTGTAAATGTCTTCATAATTCTTTTCTTTTAGGTGATAAGTTAGCTAGATTTTGTCAAAATATTGA
>NW_020650529.1:0-291 GCF_003573695.1 Papaver somniferum | reverse complement strand
TGTTCGGTCACGTTGTGGTGAGTCGATGGATTGATTTAGTCAATCAGTTGTGTAATTCTCAGTGGTGATTCTATAATGAATAAAGAGGTCGTAGCCATTTGGTGGATGTAGACAATATTACACACATTGTGTATATTGTTGAACCACGTTAAATCCATGAGTACTTTACTTCTTGTTGCTTTGTTTATGGCTTGCATCTATGTGGTTCTCTTTCTCTTCTTCTTATCCTAGATCATAGTAAGGTTCATGGAGCAATCCAAGAGATCAAGTGTTTCTTGTTAGCTAATATGT
>NW_020650528.1:0-326 GCF_003573695.1 Papaver somniferum | reverse complement strand
GGTTGTTGACTTGGCCCACCTTCTTCCACTACTACTTGGCTTTGGGTTGCTAATTGACTTTGATCAATCTCATTATCTTCCTCCTCACTTTCCTCTTCCTCTTGCTCATCTTCCTCCTCAACTGCTCCTGTAGGTTCACGGATTTTGAGTTTACTATGGTCACGAACACTCTACCAAACTTCACCTCATGTATCAGCCCCCAAAAGGATTTTGCTACCTTGGTCTTTCCCTCTAGGAGGCAGAGACTGAGGAGTACCAAGACCGTCCTTCCTTCTTTTTTTAATGCCAACATCTTTAGTTTTTCCTTTGTTAGCTTCCTTTGCTTT
>NW_020650527.1:0-4997 GCF_003573695.1 Papaver somniferum | reverse complement strand
AGTTGAAAGATATTAGCTTGAATCTAATCAGGTTTTCATCTAACGGTGAATATTAAATGCTTTGTTACCAAGGTAACTTAGATTGCAAACCCTGATTTGGAGACTATATAAAGGAGAACTCTAGCAACTGGGAAACCTAATCCCCACACCTCCTGTGTGATACTAGTTGTATAAGCTAGAGTCGATTCTCCTTTAACCTTAGGTTTCTCTCGAGACCCTGTAGGTTAAAGACTTAAAGACTTCATTGGGATTGTCAAGACAGACCCAACCATTTTATCTGTAGTTGCGTAATCTGATCTTGCCGTTTTTATCGTATTTTAGTACAATCATAAGATTGGCTTGAGATTAATTTCTCCGACAGGCAAGATAGAAAAGTAGTCACAAACATCTTCGTCACATCGTTTGTGATTCCACAACATCTTGTTTCTCTAGTCGATTAATATTATTATGATTAATATTTCTAGGATGTTCTTCGGGAATATAAGTCCGGTATATCAATTATTTCTTGTTCTCCTTGATTTATCAATAGACAAAACAAAACTCGTAGGTATTTCTGTGGTAGAAAGATTTATCTATTCCTGTAAACTTTTCTGTGTGAGACAGATTTGTTTATTAAAGTCTTCGACTTTGGGTCGTAGCAACTCTTAGTTGTGGGTGAGATCAACTGAGGGAATCAAGTGCGTAGTATCCTTCTAGGATCAGAGACGTAAGGAGCGCAACTGTAACTTGAATCAGTGTGAGATTGATTGGGATTAAACTACAGTCTAAACCGAAGTTAGTTTATAGTAGTCTAGTGTCTGTAGCGGATTAATACAGTGTGTGTTCAATCTGGACTAGGTCCCGAGGTTTTTCTGCATTTGCGGTTTCCTCGTTAACAAAACTTCTGGTGTCTGTGTTATTTCATTCCCGCATTATATTTTGTTATATAATTGAAATATCACAGGTTGTGCGTTGAATCGATCAATTAGTAAATCCAACCTTTGGTTGTTGATTGAAATTGATTAATCCTTGAACATTGGTCTTTGGTACCGTTCAAGTTATCTCTCTTATATTCAATCAGCTCGCAAATTATTATTTCTTTGATTACAGATTGAATTGAGAGATTGAGATATAACTTTTTAAAATACTTTTCTTAAGATTGAGTCTGACTGTCTAGTTAATTCTCTTGAAAGAATATTGGAGTTAGTCCATACAGATTGCTAAGCCAAATATTAAGTGTGGTTGTTAGACCCCTGCTTTTTCAATTGGTATCAGAGCATGCAAACACGTTTGAAAAAGCGGGGGTCTAACAACGACACCCAATATTTCGCTTAGCAATCTGTATGGACAAACTCCAATATACTTTCTAGAGAATCAACTAGACAGTCAGACTCAATCTAGATAAAAGTACATCAAAGAGTTCAAATCTCTATCTCTCGATTTAAATCTTACTCAAGCAAACTGCGAGTCTCAATTTAAATATAAGAGAGATAAACTTGGATGGTACCAAAGACCAATATCCAAATGTCAATCAATTTAAATCAACAACCAAAAGGTAAGATATTCTAATTGATTGAATAACACACAACCTGTATTATTTCAATTATATAAACAAATATAATGCGGAAAAGAAATAACACAGACACCAGAAATTTTGTTAACGAGGAAATCGCAAATACAGAAAAACCCCGGGACCTAGTCCAGATTGAATACCAACTGTATTAAGTCGCTACAGACACTAGCCTACTCTTAACTAACTTCAGTCTGGACTATAGTTGAACCCAAACCAATCTCACACTGATCCAAGGTACATTTATGCTCCTATATCTCTGATCCCAGAAGGATGCTACGTACTTGATTCCCTTAGCTGATCTCACCCACAATTAAGAGTTGCTATGACCAAAAATCAAAGACTTTAATTAACAAATATGTATCACACAGAAAATTCTATGGTAATAGATAAATCTGTCTCCCACGAATATACCTATGAGTTTTGTTCATTTTTTGATAAATCAAGGTGAACATGAACCAATTGATAATCCATACTTATATTCCCGAAGAACATCCTAGTATTATCAATCACCTCACAATAGTCTTAATCGACGCAGCGAAAAAAAATATTGTGGAATCACAAACGATGAGAAGAAGATGTTTGTGATTACTTTTTATCATGCCTATCGGAGATAGAAATCTCAAGCCAATTATTACAATTGTACCCGTACGATAGAAACAACAAGATCAGATCACACAACTACAAGAAAAGTAGTATCGATTCGGCTTCACAATCCCAATGAAGTCTTTAAGTCGTTAACCTGGTGTTGATGGTGGTTTTTAGCTTAGGGTTAAAATCGTAAAACCTTGCACCTGACGTCACTCTGCAAGGAAACGGTGCCGTGAATGCTAACCTCTCCACCATCATATTTATTGAGCCATTCGATATATTTACATGAAATTTATCCATACTGGCGAATGTAGCAACCATACCAAACACTCCGTAAATTTCGGCGCATCGCCAATACAAGACTCACCGAGTACTTTCCTGTGCTATGTTCCCCGGCAGAACCCTTAATATCGGTATGGCATGAAGGATTTGTGTTCACTCGCAGCGGAGTAGCATGAACCTCCAAGTACCAAAGTTAAGGCCATTGCACGAAATGCTCAGACGGAAAGCACACTGCATTTTGTAGATAAGGATTTTTATGGCAGCATACAAAATCCATCCAATCATTGTGATAACTAAAAAAAAACTCAGAAACCCGACTAATTTGCAAAATTAGGATTTCGCGCCCTGCGCAGTACACTAGACCCCGTTGGTCGAAAAACTATGCTTAGCCAAACTAGGCGATTAAATACGCCATAGCACACTGGAAGTGTGGCCACGCCCTAGCTTGCTGGCCCCACTTCCCATCGACCAATCTGGTTGCTTTAAATCCGCCACACTCACACATAAGTGTAGCCACGCCCATGCTTGGCCGACCCTCTTAAATTAACCAATCAGGTTGCTTCAAACTCACTACAACGTTGAAAAGGAGGAAACCACGCCAGATGGTCGCAAAGCCAATTGGATTCCCGAAACCCGCGCCAAACACGCATGCCAGACGCACATGCCAATCGGAATTCCAAACATGCCAAGCAACATGCCAAACCCGCCAAACGCGCGTGCCAGAAGCACATGCCAATCGGCATGCCAAACACGCCAAACGCGCATGCCAAACGCACATGCCAATCGACATGCCTAATACGCTAATTAGGGTTTCGGCATGCTAAACCCTAATTTAGACAAAGTTGCCAGGCGCCGACAGAAGGTATCCATAATCAACGGCTATCCTTCCTCATGAGATGCAATATCATCCATCCAAGTTCGCCACCGGGATGACAGACTTGTGGCAACTTTCAGGCGACCAGCCGCCTAAAATTAATGGTCATGGCTACGGCAAGCGCCACTTGCACCACCGTGCCACTGACATGCACGATCCATGCCGCATTGCTCATGGCGTGCACCAAAAATGCCACTGCGCCATCTTCAGGCGTCAACACAAGGTAGCCACAATCAACGGCTACCCTTATTTCATAAGATGTGATCTCAACCATCGAAGTTCGCCACCAAGCCGGCGAGCTTGTGGAAATTTTTAGGCGACCAGCCAAGACGATCCTAATAGAATCACATGCTATTTACCTGCGGCAAGCCTCTCAATTTCAATTTGCCACACGTAGCAAAGTGTTACATGTTTTCCACGAAAACACTCGAGACATCAAAACATGTCACAAACTGGGGGATACTCATCAGGGTATTGGTTTGGCGGTTTACAGCATGCGGCGTGCAATACGCCCGTTACAAGAAAGTGTCATAAAGCGGGGCGGTTAATAATGGAAAGAAGTATTGGTGAAACGTATTCTTCATTATGGAACCATCAATTCCAGGCGTTATCCGTTACTCCCTTCTTCCACTACTCAATCGTTTTCACTTCCTACGAGACCAGGGTACGTTTTGCTGCGACTTGTATAAATAGGTCTCACCTATTTCCACCAAAAGACAAGTTTTTGGTCAGGAGAGCAATACAACATTCATAAATCACCTGATAGCTTTTTCATTCAGCTAGGCAGTCCAATTTTCTGATACAAGTCACAAAGCACCCACACTTCTAGAACGGCGATTCTGATCTCAACACTTTCTTCGCTTCCCTCCCTAAGACCAACCCTTCTCCTTCACTTTGTGACCGAAGCAAGTCTGGAACGACCATTTTCTTGGTTTAGGCCATATTTGTACAGATTGATCTCTCGAATCAAAAGTACTCCCGTGCAGTACATTGTTTAGCGTTTAGACTCGTTTCTTGTTCACACACATGAACTTACCAAAATCAGCAGAAACCGTTTTCACCCACAAACAATTGGCGACCACAATGGGAGATTAATCTCTCGGTTACAGTATCAATTTCCCAATTACCGATTCAATCTTTCAACCCTGATCTCAAGATGGTAGAACTCAGGTCCGGATCAGCAACAAACCCTGAGAACACTGGCGCTGAAATTATTCCCGGTATTAACGTCTCTTTCAGTGGTGTTAATACGCCATCTTGTCAACACCAACAACATGGAGAATGTTCTTTCAGGCGTTACTCCTTCGATTACCACAGCCAGAGCCTCTGCGCGGAAAATGGTCTTTTAGGTGTTACACCTCCAATCACCAGAGCCGCTGCCGCCGCTCCCAATGTTTCGTCAAGTATGACACCTCCAACCGTCACCAGAGCCGCAACTACTCCGTGTAGATGGGGAAAAATGATTTGATGGTTTTTAAGGAATCGAGAAGATGACCGTGAGGAGGAGACTCCTTGAACCGAGTAAATGCTCAACCTCACACCGAAGCACTGCAAGAAGGGAGTGCTTTAAGTTCGAGAGATCAATCTGTAGGACTCCGGCCTAAACCAAGACAATAGTCGTTCCAGAGTCAATTCGTTCACAAGAGAGGATGGGTTGATCTGTAGGAGGGGAGCTGAGAAATGTCTGAGATCAACGGTGAT